>NW_026611576.1:295000-490000 GCF_029633865.1 Lampris incognitus | reverse complement strand
AGGTATTGCTCGACCTTATGCCGTCAGAACAGCAGGATTACGAGACACTGGCCGCTGCTTTGGTCAACGGGTCTCTACTGACAGCATGCGAGACCGACTGGCCCGCCGGCGCCGCCAAGAGGGCGGGACCCTGGGAACCTATGCAGCAGACGTGCACTTCTTTGCACATCGTGGCTACCCCACCTTTGATCCAGCAGCTCGTGACGAGTTAGCCCTGAGTGCCTTCATCCAGGGGCTCACCCCAGAGAGGTTGAAGGAGCACCTCCGCATCACGGCACCTACAGCCTTCAAGACTGCATTGGAAGAGGCAGAGTGGGTGGAGGCTGTGATGGCCCCACACAACCAACCAAGACCCCGAGTGCGTCAGGCTGAGGTCCACGCAGATGAAGGAGACGTCGAAAGAGGGGTCGTCTGCCAGGCTTGTCCGTCACCACGCCGAAAGCAACCAGGCCGATGCCAACCACCCTTCAGACCCTGGTCGCCTCGTGATCCATGCTACCGCTGTGGAGAAGCGAGGCACAAGGCCCGTGACTGCCCTGCCCCTGCACCACGACGCCGTAGCACTCCCCAGTCGGAAAACTAGAATGGGGTGGCACCGCGGGGAGACTGCTACCCAGCCGACCGACCATATCCCCCATTAAGAACTCTTCCCAGATCGGCAGAGTGGGCCACGCACACGGTCTCTCTCTTTGTTGCTCCATTGGTGGACACCGCTGCTGGGCCCTTGTGGACACAGGGTCCACCATCTCCATTGTGCGTCCAGGGGTGCTGCCAGAGACAGAGTGGAGGCCCACCACCCGTAAAATCAGAACTGTGACTGGGGAACTAACCAGCATGCTGGGGAAGAGAGCACTGCAGGTGCGGGCAGGGAAAGTTGCAGCCACCCACGAGTTTTGGTTGGCTGAAATACAAGACCCTCGCATCATCGGGCTGGATTTGCTGACTCGCCGGGGGGCTCTGGTCGATGTGTCGAGTAATGCCATTCACCTTGGCACAGAGACCCTGGCCCTCCGGCGCCGTCCAGAGAGGAAGGTGGGACGTATCCACATCCAGCCAACTCCACCTGTCACCATGCCGCCGCCGCCCCCATCTCCACTGCCAACCGAGGGGATGACGACACTGCCTAGCCCACCAACAATGACGACGACCCTCATCGAGGCTACCGTTCCTCAGACACCCTCGCCGGACACTGTTGCCGCCATCCAGAAGCTGTATCAGCGGAGCAGTGAAGGGCTGGACCCTCAGCAGAGTCAACAGCTGAAAGACCTGCTCCAACAGTTCGCTGAGATTTTCGCTGCACGCGAAGAGGAGTGCACCCAGACCAACCTGGTGCAGCACACAATCGACACTGGTACAACCCCACCCATTAGACTGCGACCCTACCGGTTAGCGCTTGCCAAGCG
Source organism: Lampris incognitus (assembly GCF_029633865.1). Taxonomy (NCBI): domain Eukaryota; kingdom Metazoa; phylum Chordata; class Actinopteri; order Lampriformes; family Lampridae; genus Lampris; species Lampris incognitus. The sequence goes on along the minus strand of NW_026611576.1, from coordinate 488,597 downwards.
TGAAGCTGCAGAGCGGATGATTCTAGAGATGGCTGCGGCCGGGGTGATAGAGCCATCCAATAGCCCTTGGGCCGCCCCTGCCATCCTGGTCAAAAAGAAAGATGACACCTGGAGGTTCTGTGTGGACTTTCATCGGCTGAACAATGCAACTCGCAAGGACTCCTACCCCTTGCCCCGCAATGACGACGCTCTGGACCACATCGCAGGTTCACAGTGGTTCAGCTCACTTGACCTACGGAGCGGTTACTGGCAGGTGGAGCTGGCACCAGAAGCCAGACCCAAGACGGCCTTCACCATCGGTCAGGGACTCTGGCAGTTTCGTGTGATGCCCTTTGGTCTCTGCAATGACCCCGCCACGTTCGAGAGACTAACGGAGAGGGTGCTGGCTCACATTCCCCGCAACCGGTGCGTGGTTTACCTTGATGGCCTTCTGGTTCATGCCGCTGACTTCGAGCTTGCCCTAGAGAACCTCCGTCAGGTCTTCCCAGCCATTGGGGGGGCGGGCCTGCGCCTGCACCCCAAGAAATGCCACCTCCTTCGACGTGAGACCAAGTTTTTGGGCCATGTGGTGGGGGCAGAGGGCGTGGCCCCTGATCCTACTAAGGTGGAGGCGGTCGAGAAATGGCCAGTTCCGCGAAACGTCAGCGAGGTGCGCAGCTTCACGGGGCTCGTCTCCTACTACCGACGTTTTGTCCGCAACTTTTCCTCCGTTGCCAGTCCCCTACACCGTCTCACCGAGAAGGGACGGGAGTTCCACTGGGACGACAACTGTGCAGCCGCCTTTGCCCGGCTCCGCACCGCCTTGATCACTGCACCCATCCTGGCCCTTCCTGATCCTAAGTGCCGCTTCATCGTGGACACAGACGCCAGCAATGTGGGGCTGGGGGCCGTCCTGTCTCAGGAAGTTGCTGGGGGAGAGAGAGTGGTGGCTTACTACAGTCGTGTCTTGAGCTGCCCTGAACACAATTACTGCATTACACGACGCGAGCTCCTGGCGGTGGTCGCGGCGTTCAATCATTTTCGCCCCTATCTCTATGGCCAGACCTTTCTCCTGCGGACGGATCATGCGGCCCTGATCTGGCTGCTCAGCTTTAAGGAGCCCGAAGGCCAGGTGGCTACGTGGATTGAGGAGCTGCAGAGCTACGACTTTGAGACCCAGCACCGAGCCGGGCGCCTGCACAGCAATGCAGATGCCCTCTCCCGTCGTCCCCGCAAGGATTGTAGACATTGTGAGCGCCAAGAGGAGCGAGACAGAGCAATCCTCCAAGTATCCACCACGCGGCAGGTTGAGCCAGAGGAGGCGTGGCTGATGGCAATGGACAAGCAGGAGTGGCAAACAGCGCAGGATAGTGATCCCACCCTGGCCAGGGTGGGACAGTGGGTCGACGCCAAGGCACACCCCCACTGGCAAGCTGTCTCTGCCATGTCGGTGGAGACCAAGGCCTACTTTTCCCAGTGGGCCACCTTGGCCCGGCGTGATGGACCGTTGTACTGAGTCTGGCAAGCGCCGGGCCGGGGAAGAAGTGTGTGGCAGTTACTGGTGCCCAAGGACTGGCGCCAACGAGTGCTACGGGCAGCCCACGGCTCGGTGGGGGCAGGTCACTATGGGGTGGCAAAGACGCTGAACAAACTGCGCCAACGGTTCCACTGGGCCGGATGCAGGCATTACACTGAACTTTTTGTGCACTGTTGTGATGCCTGCACTGCCAAGAAAGGACCAACCAGACGCTCCCATGCCCCTCTACAACAAGATCAGGTGGGGGCCCCCCATGGAACGGGTCGGTGTGGACTTTCTTGGCCCATTTCCCACCACAGACAACGGAAACCGGTACGTCCTTGTGGCCATGGACTACTTTACCAAATGGTCTGAGGCGTATGCGGTCCCAGACCAGAGCGCTGCCACTACAGCCGAGCGGCTGGTGTGTGAGATGTTCTGTCGGTTCGGTGCGCCCGAAGAAATACACAGCGATCAGGGGCGGAACTTCGAAGCACAGGTATTCGCTGAGGTGTGTCAACGCATGGGGGTGAAGAAGACCAGGACCACGCCCCTCCACCCCCAGAGCGACGGACTGGTGGAGAGGTTCAATCGAACGCTCACAACACAACTCGCTATTGTCACCTCACGGCACCAGCGAGACTGGGACTGTCATCTACCCCTGGTCCTGTGGGCGTACCGGTCGGCGGTACAAGAAAGTACCGGGTGTACACCGGCCGCGCTCATGTTCGGGAGAGAACTGCGGACCCCTGTGGACTTAGCCTTTGGCACGCCCCCGGGTACTGACCTTCCCAAGATACCCGGTTTTGAGTACCTGCGGGACCTCCAACAACGTCTGGCCGAGGCACAAGTGTTTGCTCGGCAGCATCAGGAACAGGCAGGTGCAAAAAAAAAAGCGGGCATATGACACTCGTTGTCAGGGCCGCTCCTTCACCCCAGGAGCAAAGGTGTGGGTCTTCAACCCAATCCGGAAGAGAGGAGTCTCCCCCAAGCTCGCCAGCCAGTGGGTGGGGCCCTGTGAGGTGTTGGAGCAGCTTTCAGATGTTGTGTACCGGGTGAAACTGTGTGTCCGGGGGCGGGTGGTAGTTCTGCACCGGGACTGTTTGGCACCTTACCGCCCCTTGGCTGAAGAACCTGTAGATCAGTTTAGCCCATCCGGGACGGTCCCTCCTACACCCACAGGCCCTACCAACCGGACAGACAGTGGGGAACAGGGACCCGTGACCCCGCGGCGGCGGAGACGGCTTCCCCTTCGCTATAGGGACTTTGTTGTCGGCTGAGGACAGGCGACACGCTGGAGGGGGTAATGTAGCGAAGTTGCTACCCCGTCAGAATTGTGCCAATTGTCCTGGTTTACCCATCAGGCACTGCGTGCAGATTGTCAGTTGTTATTAAATGTTTTGTAAGTGTTTTATGTGGTTTTATGTGTTTATGTGATTACTATGTGTTGTGGTGTAATTGTAGTTGTCATTCTGTTGTGTTGTGTAACCTTGGAACTGAAACCCTGAACAACTTTGTTGTTCGAGTAGATGACCCCCATGTATTGTAACACATTTCTGTAAGTTCTTGTTTCTGTGTGAGTTCAATAAAGGGGCTGCAAAGTTACCTTTGTCGTTGCTTCTACGTTCGCCACAATATTCTTACCTTAAAAGGGAAGGGGGTGTAGTATCCCACCTTTGACAATTAAAGCATTTACCAGTGTTGGAGCCCATCGGTAAGGGGCCGCTATATATATACGTGTGTGTGTGTGTGTGTGTATAGATATATTACACACACACACACACACACACACACACACACATATATATATATATATATATATATATATATATATATATATATACTACTTTCGGCTCCTCCCGTTAGGGGTCGCCACAGCGGATCATCCGTTTCCATTTCTTCTTGTCTTCTGCGTCTTCCTCTGTCACATCAGCCACCTGCATGTCCTCCCTCACCACGTCCATAAACCTCCTCTGTGGCCTTCCTCTTTTCCTCTTTCCTGGCAGCTTCCTATTCAGCATCGTTCTCCCAATATACCCAGCATCTCTCCTTCACACACATCCATCGCTTTTACAGTACTTGCTGTACCAGCGGCGTACTTGCTGTACCAGGGGCGTACTTGCTGTACTAGTAGCTCTGTTCACAACATCGTCCTCTCTAGCTTAGGTGCTCAAAAGATATCTTTGGGCTCAATGTCATCCCGTTTATTCTTTATGCTTCATATGTCATCACCTTTCCTTCCTAATGCTTTCCTCATTTTCAATATCATCTTGTACACATTTTCAATTCAAGCGTGGTACTGGATGCCATCTTTGCAATGAGTCCGCTCGTCACATTTCATCCCTGCTGGATATTCCACCGTCAACCAACTGTAAGTGCTATTATTGAAAAGTGCAAGCCTTTAAGGACAACAGCAACTCAAGTCGCCAACGCTCTGTTGACTCTGCAGGGATCCAAACTTCCCCTGGCATTAACATCGGCACAAAAACTGTGCGCCGGGAGCTTCGTGGAATATGGCTTTCTATGGATTTAGACTAAGATGTCATTACAGCTCCCGTAGGTGTAATGGTCAGTTATCCCAAAACTTTTATACATATAGTGTACATATTGTGTGTGTGTGGAGCTCGCACTGAGAGAGGAAGGGGCGGCAGTCATCGGATTCCCCAGAGAATCTTTCCGGACTGGAGAGCCTGACGGGTCTGACTTCTGAGGGAGGAGCAGGAGCCAGAGGCGGTTCTGGTGCCGGAGCTGACGATGAGGCCGGCGCAGGGGTTTCAGCTGACTGAGAGGGGTGAGTGGCTGAGCCCATGGCTTGAAGCTGTCCGATGACGTAGTTGACTTGAGCGGTAACTGTGCCGCACACCGCTTCACTGCGCTGGGAAGCTTCTGCCACAGCCAGACGCACCTGTTCAATCTTCTCCTCCTGTTGTCGGAGCCGACGCTCCTGCACTTCGAGGGTAGCGAGCACGGAGTCCTGCTCTGCTGTGTCCATCTTGGCCAGATTGTTCTATCAAGAACACAGAGACTGGCCGACACAAATGCAGGCAGGCAGACAGTAACCAGTTCTCAGGGTCTATAATTCGGTCCAAGGGTCAAAATCCAGAAAGGCAATCAGACAGGCAGCGGTACAAAATCGGCAGGCACAAGGCTTCAAGAACCAGGCGGACTAACAAACAGGCGACGGTACCAAAACAGGAGACTGAGACTCGGAAACCAGGAACGAAACAGTCAGACACGGGGATACTCTCTAACATGAAATGCTGGAATGCTGCTCTAGGAGACAAGACAATCTGGCACTGACACACAGGGGAGCACTGGTTAAATACACACAGGAGGGAAGGGATAGCGAGGCACAGGTGAAACACATAAGGGCCGGGACAGGTAATCACACGGGGAACAGGACGTGAACACAGAGACAAGACTATCAAAATATAACGGGAAACTGACACACGACAGACCCTGACAGGTCTTTGTTCCAACCAAGCAGTTACACACCTCATTCTATTAGTCAACCAATAATCTTTGCTAAGGACCTTGATTTGTAGACTCAGGTGTGTAACTGTAACGGGGGCAGTCCTATGGTGTTCTATGCTGCTGGTTACATAACTCATTGGTTGGAACAAAGACCTGCAACCACACCGGACCTTTCTGGACCATGTTGCCTATCCTTGATGCATACAAATTGACAGATAGCGAACAGGCTTCAAGAGAAAGTCGGAGGCTGTAGTGAAGTTGAATGCTCTTTAATGTTGTCGTCATCCCCATGAAAGAATACATTTGTAAAAGTGAAATGACACAGAAGATGAGACCAGTTACTGTATGCTATATAACTCATATTATACAGCCACAGACATAAAACAGGCTACAGTGTTCACATAGTCCATTAAAGTGACATGGAAATAGCTACACATAACTTGTAAATATCTTGCAAATAATGTACACTACCTTCACCAGCTTCAAAACAAACAACACTGGCATATTTGCTGCCGGAAATCACGATCAGGGAAAAGAGGCAAACAAAGGAGACTACTGTTTAGTGTAGAAGATTGAACTCTGAACTTGATGAACTTTAACATGTTTAAAAAAAACGTGCTTTAAGATTACTTATCTGTTTTACTCTAATCCTTTATGAAGCTGGTGAAACTTATATGATTGTTGACACTGTTGTTGATTGTATTCTTACCTTAAAAGGGAAGGGGGTGTAGTATCCCACCTTTGACAATTAAGGCATTTACCAGTGTTGGAGCCCATCGGTAAGGGGCCGCTATATACATATATATATATGTGTGTGTGTGTGTGTGTGTGTGTGTGTGTGTGTGTGTATATGTATATAGTATATGTATACACACACACACACATATATATATATATACTACTACTTTCGGCTCCTCCCGTTAGGGGTCGCCACAGCGGATCATCCGTTTCCATTTCTTCTTGTCTTCTGTGTCTTCCTCTGTCACACCAGCCACCTGCATGTCCTCCCTCACCACGTCCATAAACCTCCTCTTTGGCCTTCCTCTTTTCCTCTTCCCTGGCAGCTTCCTATTCAGCATCCTTCTCCCAATATACCCAGCATCTCTCCTCCACACATGTCCAAGCCATCTCAATCTTGCCTCTCTTGCTTTGTCTCCAAACCGTCCAACTTGAGCTGTCCCTCTAATATAATCGTTCCTAATCCTGTCCTTCTTCGTCACGCCCAGTGAAAATCTTGGCATCTTCAACTCTGCCACCTCCAGCTCTGCCTCCTGCTGTCTTTTCGTCAGTGCCACTGTCTCCAAACCATATAACGTATCTGGTCTCGCAACCATCCTGTTAACCTTCCCTTTAATGCTTGCTGGTACCCTTATGTCGCAAATCACTCCTGACGCTCTTCTCCACCCACTCCACCCTGCCTGCCTGCACTCTCTTCTTCACCTCTCTCCTGTACTCCCCGTTACTTTGGACAGTTGACCCCAAGTATTTAAACTCATATGCCTTTGTCACCTCCACTCCTTGCATCCTGTCCATTCCACTGTCCTCCCTCTCATTCACGCATAGGTATTCCGTCTTCCTCCTACTGACTTTCATTCCTCTTCTCTCCAGTGCATACCTCCACCTCTCCCGGCTCTCCTCAACCTGCACCCTACTCTCGCTACAGATCACAATGTCATCCGCGAACATCATCGTCCATGGAGACTCCTGCCTGATCTCGTCCGTCAACCTGTCCATCACCATTGCAAACAAGAAAGGACTCAGAGCCGATCCTTGATGTAATCCCACCTCCACCTTGAACCCATCTGTCATTCCAACCTTGCACACTTCACCATTGTCACACTTTCCTCATACATATCCTGTCCCACTCCTACATACTTCTCTGCAACTCCCGACTTCCTCATACAATACCACACCTCCTCTCTTGGCACCCTGTCGTATGCTTTCTCTAAATCTACAAAGACACAATGCAACTCCTTCTGGCAGTCTCTATACTTCTCCATCAACATTGTCAAAGCACACATCGCGTCTGTGGTGCTCTTTCGTGGCATGAAACCATACTGCTGCTCTCTAATCATCACCTCTCCTCCTCTCAACCTAGCTTCGATTACTCTTTCCCAAATCTTCATGCTGTGGCTGATCAACTTTATACCTCTGTAGTTGCTACAGTTCTGCACATCGCCCTGGTTCTTGAAAATCGGCACTGGTATGCTTCTTCTCCACCCCTCAGGCATCCTCTCACTTTTCAAGATTGACTTAAACAATCTAGTTAAAAACCCCACTGCCATCTCTCCTAAACATCTCCATGCCTCCACAGGTATGTCATCAGGACCAACTGCCTTGCCACTCTTCATCCTCTTCATAGCTGCCCTCACTTCCTCCTTGCTAATCCACTGAACTTGCTGATTCACTATCCCTACATCATCCAACCTTCTCTACACAACCTTCTATACATATACTATATGTATACTTGCCTCGAGGAAGAGCGTTGTTCCGTTGCTAGAGAGTTGTAGCCGTGTACACGTGGACGTCTGCAAGATAAGACAATGTTACATTAAAGACCAGTGAAGTCTGTCCGAGTGCCGAGTCTTCGTCCGTACCGCACGCATAACATTTATTTGTTTATCTATTTATTTATTCATTACTACTTTCGCTAACATCACCGTCCGCTTCGACCACACGTGTGGAACGGATGGCAGATTTGTTTTCCACTTGTTAGCGCCACGCCGTCACATTTCCCACTGCACATTGGGTGAAATACTGTGAATGTAAGGAAGCTATGGCGACAGCCATCAAATGTGGCGCAGGCTTTGTTGATAGGATGTATAAACGTGTCTTAAAGGGTTTACCACCTAACACGCTTCCTTTATGTGCTGTTTGCCAGTGTCATGTTAAGGCAGAAAAGAATAACAACATGTTTCCAAGCTGTTGACATTTGTTTGCTATACATTTCGAGTTATTAGCGACACAATTTACTACTTAGTCAAGTCAAAACAACAAGGGGAAACAAAGTCAACTTTGCATAGCCAAACTTGAATGTCCCCCACATTTCCAAAGGGACGGAGCCAGCAGAGGGCGGTGGGTTTGTCCGTCATCACAAATTCAGTTTCAACACGTTTTGGGGAATTAAATTGGGGTACTTAATTCCCTCCTTCTGCCCATTTCAAATATGCATTTCATGCTGGCACGTATCAGTGATGCCGACCGCAACGCTGCACCTTTAAAAGGACCCTTTTAAGTGTATGTCAAGTTCACCTACTGACCGTGAACAGGAGTTCAACACTCAAGTGTGCACATTGTTGTACTAGAACACTTCACTGAACAGCAAGCAGCGCGTCATCAGTGTGACAGAAAGACTTTCACAAGTCAAGTCGTCATTTTTACCCCCAAACTAAAGCAGACGCACCACAGGCTTGAATCTGCGTCACGACAACACGAACGCCCGAATCCACTTTGTTTTAATGCTCTGAAACAACGAACATTATTACCATCACTTTCTGCTCCTGAGCTGTGGACTGCTTTGGACCCCTGCACTAGCAAATAAGTGTACACACACACACACACACACACACACACACACACACACACACACACACACACACACACACACACTTAGACCTTTCACAAACAGGCATTTTCACTAGTTTCATCCCAAATTGTACCCGGTGCACACTTGTTTTAACGGTGCAGTCAAAATCTTGAACATGCATGCGGCTGGCTGGCTGACAGACTGGCTGGCTGGCTGACAGACTGGCTGGCTGACAGACTGGCTGGCTGAAAGGCTGGCTGGCTGGCTAGCTTCACCAGTGTGAATCGATGAATCTTACCATCCTCAGTGGCCAGAGACAGAAAGAGCAAAAATATTTCTTGCTACCAAAGGAGGGGGCAAAATTGCAAAATGTGGGACCTGGGACTGTCATCTTCAAGAACACAGTCTTCGCACAAGATCAACTGTCTGAATATAGAGCTCCTGATCACACCAGGTCGATGTCATGAGATTTATTAATCCCTGAAGGGCAGCGAGGTTCACTTCTGACAGGGGGCAAGGGATCTCGGACACCACCACCAACCACTCCATCCTCGGGATCGGCATCAGTGCAGTCATCCCGGAAAAGATACTCCATTGGCTGAAAGACAGTAAGGGTACAGTAAGTCAGACCAATGCCAACTGCTCAGATAGACACATCTAGGCAGGCACAAACCAAGACCAGCCCTCACCATGCTCTCCCATACTTTTTTTTTACTTTGTTTTTGTCTTCTTCTTCACTATTATTTCGATATTGTCACTCTAATGCGGGCCTGATGACACACAGGTGAACTTGCTCCGCTTAAACTGCATCACAGTCATCATCGTTTTGACAGACTGCCGAAGAGGAACATTTGGATTTTATCTTAGTTACTTTTGAAAGTGCACAATATCGTTTCACTTTGTTTGTTTGTTTGTTTGTTTGTTTATTTGTTTTTTCCTCTAAAGTCTACTACTACTACTTTCGGCTGCTCCCGTTGGGGGTCGGCACAGCGGATCATTCGTTTCCATTTCTTCCTGTCTTCTGCATCTTCCTCTATCACACCAGCCACCTGCATGTCCTCCCTCACCACATCCATAAACCTCCTCTTTGGCCTTCCTCTTCTCCTCTTCCCTGACAGCTCCATATTCAGCATCCTTCTCCACACATGCCCAAGCCATCTCAATCTTGCCTCTCTTGCTTTGTCTCCAAACCGTCCAACTTGAGCGGTCCCTCTAATATAATCGTGCCTAATCCTGTGCTTCTTCGTCACTCCCAGTGAAAACCTTAGCGTCTTCAACTCTGCCACCTCCAGCTCCGCCTCCTGCTGTCTTTTCGTCAGTGCCACTGTCTCCAAACCATACAACATAGCTGGTCTCACAACCATCTTGTAAACCTTCCCTTTAACTCTTGCTGGCACCCTTCTGTCGCAAATCACTCCTGACACTCTTCTCCGCCCTACCTGCACTCTCTTCGTCACGTCTCTCCTGCACTCCCCGTTACTTTGGACTGTTGACCCCAAGTATTTAAAGTCATATGCCTTCGTCACCTCCACTCCTGACCATTCCACTGTCTTCCCTCTCTTTCACACACAGGTATTCCGTCTTGCTCCTACTGACTTTCATTCCTCTTCTCTCCAGTGCATACCTCCACATCTCCAGGCTCTCCTCCACCTGCACCCTACTCTCGCTACAGATCACAATGTCATCCGCGAACATCATCGTCCATGGAGACTCCTGCCTGATCTCATCCGTCAACCTGTCCATCACCATTGCAAACAAGAAGGGGCTCAGAGCCGATCCTTGATGTAATCCCACCTCCACCTTGAACCCATCTGTCACCTCGCCACTCTCACACTTCCACGTGCATATCCTGCACCACTCCTACATACTTCTCGGCAACTCCCGGCTTCCTCATACAATACCACATCTCCTCTCTCGGCACCCTGGCTTATGCGTTCTCTAAATCTACAAAGACACAATGTAGCTCCTTCTGGCCTTCTCTATACTTCTCCATCAACACTCTCAAAGCAAACATCGCATCTGTGGTGCTCTTTCGTGGCATGAAACCATACTGCCGCTCGCTAATCGTCACCTCTCCTCCTCTTAACCTAGCTTCGATTACTCTTTCCCAAATCTTCATGCTGTGGCTGATCAACTTTATACCTCTGTAGTTGCTACAGTTCTGCACATCGCCCTGGTTCTTGAAAATCGGTACCGGTATGCTTCTTCTCCACTCCTCAGGCATCCTCTCCCTTTCCAAGATTGAGTTAAACAATCTAGTTAAAAACCCCACTGCCATCTCTCCTAAACATCTCCATGCCTCCACAGGTATGTCATCAGGACCAACTGCCTTGCCACTCTTCATCCTCTTCATAGCTGCCCTCACGTCCTCCTTGCTAATCCACTGCACTTCCTGATTCACTATCCCCACATCATCCAACCTGCTCTCTCTCTCTCATTTTCTTCATTCATCAGCCCCCCAATGTACTCCTTCCACCTTCTCAGCACACTCTCTTCGCTCGTCAGCACATTTCCATCTCTATCCTTCATCACCCTAAGCTGCTGCACATCCTTTGCAGCTCGGTCCGTCTGTCTAGCCAATCGGTACAAGTCCTTTTCTCCTTCCTTGGTGTCTAACCTGTCATACAACTCACCATACGCCTTTTGCCTTTGCCACCTCTCTTAGCTTTAAGTTGTGTCTCCTTGTACTCCTGTCTACTTTCTTCATCTCTCTGACTATCCCATTTCTTCTTTGCCAACCTCTTCTTCTGTATACTTTGCTGTACTTCCTCACTCCACCACCAAGTCTCCTTGTCTTCCTTCCTCTGTCCTGCCGACACACCAAGTACCTTCCTAGCTGTCTCCCTCACTATTTCTGCAGTGGTTGCCCAGCCGTCCGGCAACTCTCCACTATCCACCCAGTGCCTGTCTTAACCCCTGCCTGAACTCCACACAACAGTTTTCCTTCTTCAACTTCCACCATTTGATCTTCGGCTCTGCCTTCACTCGCTTCCTCTTCTTGCTCCTCTAAAGTCAAGTTTTATTTTTATTTCAGTGAACTGAAACGTTTTTTTTTGTTTTTTTTCTTCTCTTTTCACACCTGGTTTTAGTTCAGTTTTAGTGAACTACAATAACCTTGAGCTGGATCATGATCTGCTATTATAGACCATACTATACTGGTCTACCTGGGACTGCATCGTAGGTGAGGTCTGTTTGGGTCCTGCTCAGGTCCCACAGTGTCTATAGAGAGAAGAAGATGACAGTTAAGATACAAATGGGGCACTTCCATCAGCCTCCACTGATTCCCAGGGCAAATTAGCATGCTTTTTAACAAAAGCTATCGCCGCATGCTACCCCAAAAATGAAAACGCGCACGCAGAGCAACAGCCTACTTAGCAAGTTGGCTAACGTTGATTAGGTAAAAGCTAACTTACACAGCGACGCTCAGCTTTACTTGTAACTTAACACAACAAAACAACAAAACGTCTAGTGCAGCAGCACGTCTAGTACTGTTACCTCTCCAGCGTCGCGGCTCCGAACCGTAGTTGGAAGCCTCTGGTGGGTGTCTCGCTAGTCTATTTAGCTTAGCCTGGCTCGTAGCTGGTAACAACTTCATAAAGAGTCCGGACCAACTCTGCGGTGGAGAACGGGCCGGCCACTGCCCTGCACTGCAGTCCCATTTAACACACGGCAGCCTCCCTCCCCCCCTCCCCGTGATGCATACAAATCATCACTGGTAACGGTGGCTACCTTCCTATCTGTCGGCAAACTAGAGTCTCCGCGGCTGCGGCTACAAACAGAAAATACACAGACACACACACACACACACACACGGCTGCGTCTACATCACCCCCCCACACACACACACAATACCCATTAAGCCCTCTCCTTAAAGGGGCAAGGCACAGCTTGCATCAAAACGTATATGATTAATACTCACACTTTATTAATCTTGTAGGATGTGCCAGTGCTGCCGTGTCCAGGCTGTCCGCGCGCGTTGTTTGTGGCGCTTGCTTGACAGTACAACTTCCGGGTCAGCAAAAACGACTGTAACAAGGGTGTACCGGGGGTCGCTGCTCAACACACACAGTCCGCACAACAGTCGCAAATAAATGACTGACATCATTTTTTATTTTTGTTTTGTTTTTGTTTGTTTTTTTTGGGGGGGGGCAGGGGCTTCATATGTAATGGCTCCTCCCAGTGTAACGGGGCCAAATGGGTTGACATAAAATCAACATGATGATATTTTGACGTGGTCAAATAATGGACTTCTCAGCAAACCTTTCAGAGTTAACAAGCAAGCTTTTAATGACCGCGAGCCAAGCTAGTCATAACAGTCACAAATTCGTTTTGGTCTCAGCTTGATCCTTTTCTTGGCCACAGAAGCGACCTTATCTATTTGCCTACTCTTTACCCTCATGGTGGGAAATAGCATGTTGTCTAATCAACTTCTCTCGTAACGTCCCCATCACCTTGCACCGCATCCCCGCTATCTGTAACAGATATGCCCGTTTTTAACGTGTTCAATAGCCCACAACATAACCAAAACATCGACATTTCAGTTGCATCGTGGGTAACATGCAAATGAACTTGGAGCAGGAACACTCTAGTTGAATTCGCCACACTGCCTCCTTCCTTGAAAGACCAACGTCCCGTTGGCCTAACCCAAATCCCATGTGGATGGGTCCATCCACCATGAGGGTTTCTTCCGCCGAGCACCTCTCCCATCCCGGGCTGCTCCTTGCCGCGGGCTGCTGATGGATGACGGGGGCGGCTCTGCATCCGCTGGGTCTGAGCCCCCACCGTCGACTTCGACGTCACCGCTGTTTCCATTCCTGGCCAGGGAGGGCAGCTCTGTAAACCCAGTGTCCCCGCCCCCTCCCTGGCCCAAAACAAGATGCTCTAATGGTAGCTCCTTGCTGACATCCAGGGAGGTTGGCTTTGATCCAGCAGTGTCCTTACCCCCTCCCTGGACCCCGGTAGCCTGGTCTGTACTAAGTAAGGTGCGAGGCGATCTTGGTGAAGGATGACTATCCGAGGGCGGCTGTGGAGCTTCACTCTATAGATGACCTCTGAGATCCTCTTCAGGATGAGGCAGGGCCCCTCCCAGTTGCTGTTCAGCTTTGGGGACCGTCCCTTCGTTCGCCGTGGGTTATACACCCATACGTTGTCCCCCTGCTGGTACTCTTTGCGGTGGCAACGTACATCATAGGCTCTCTTCTGCCTTTCCCCTGCAGAAGCCATATTCTCTGGAGCCAGCTGATGAGGAGCCTCCATCCGGTCCTGTAGTGCGTCTACATAGTCCTGGCCCGGCGGCACTCGTACTGGTGGGTTTGGCGGCTTGCCAAAGACCAGATCCACAGGCGTCTGTAGCTCCCGAGCAAACATCAGTGCAGCTGGTTGTAGTGATATAACGCCATGTATATCCACTGGAACTACAATAGGTGCTATGTACTACCCGGACTGTTATTATGGTTACACCACTACCACGTATGGTTATTACGTCTGCCTACTGAGCCACGATTAAACCTGAGTTCTATAACCCGGTGTGGTCATTGATCCTCGACCAATACTACTCCAAGTATTACTTCACCCGCCAGTGAAAAAGGGGTTACATAAGTTTCACTGTTTGCATCCACACAGTAAAAAGTGATCATATGCTGCCATTCAATTAAAGCGTGTTTTTTATTTGATTGGACCCGATATAATGGTATTTATGATATTTTGGGTCTATATATGTATTAAAATCACTTTAATTCAATGGAAATCAGGGCCTCATTGGTTCAATGTATTTGACTGACTTAAAACCAAAGACTATTTTTCCATCCAGTATGTCACGTGACTACTGACGTAGCCAAACTTTGGTTCTCAAAATCTCTTGATTTTATGCCATTTTTCTTTTCACTGCTTGGAGCCCTGAGGAGAAGTCAAGTTCACGGCCAACTTGTGCCAAGTGCCAATTTCTCGGTAAGAAGTGAGCCGAAGCGCGAAAAAGCCCAGTAAACATTGAATATCGACATGTTTTTGTAACATTTTGGCACACTCGGGTGTGATTTTTAAGTGACTGATTAAAGCTAATTATAACGTTATCGCACGGCAGTTTATACGTTCATAGCTAGCTAGCCTGGCTAGGAAACGACTAGCTAGCATAAGCTAGCTAACGTTAGTTAGCGAATTTTTTTTTTTTTTAAAGTTAGCGAATATTGCCACGTTATCACACCGACAACCAACCGAGCGATTGGCTACGCTGACGTTAGAAGACAGACCTGCTGCTAGCTGCTATAAACGGGGCCTGCTAATTCTAGCTAGCCACACAGTCTCGCTTGCTTAATTCCGGTTTAACGTTAGCCGCTCACCTGCTTGCATAACGATATCGGAGATGTCTATATACATATAACGTTACATCCAGATGTCATTTTAATGTGTGCGAATTTTCACTAGCTCACGTTAGCTTATGCTAGCTTGTCAGTCCCACGCCAAGGCAAATGCTATCTAGCTAGTTGGCTTGTTGAATTTTCTACTTGGAATCATTTAATATCGTCAGTTTCGATGCATGTGAGCCTAATGTTTATTGAACGATTATGCTCGTCACTATTAAGCACCCGTAGCTAAGCAGCACAAGAGATTCACTTCTTGTACTAGCTACCGTTAGCTAGCACTAGCAACATGTGTAGGTAGGCCTCGTGCAGCACATTGTGAACGGCTCTTAGCTACAAACCGAGGCTTATGCTGCATGAATGCCCGGTGCGACACATGTGAACGGTGTTTGCTAAATCGCGGGCTGAAAGGGGTTGTTACTTCCAATGGGAAACGCTGGTAAGCCCCTTGTTATGTCTGCACACATCGACAGTGCTGCATTTGATTTGGTGCTGTTCTATTGTGCTGGGATCGCTTGGTGATGCCTGCGGGCTCTGGGTTGTTTGATCGGGTCTGCCTGTGATGCTGTGTCAGTCTAAATAAAGAATGCAACGTAGAGGTTGTGTCGAGCGACAGCGCTGTGTCCTGACGTGATTTCTCAATACAATATTGGCGACGAGGATGGCTGATATCTCTCTCCCACCACCTGCCCCCTTCCTGGCGTTACCTGGCGAGCCTCCGGTACCATGGACTCGCTGGCTACATAGTTTTGAAAATTACATCATCGCCTCAGGGCTCGACGACGTGAGCCAGGCTAGGAAGACGGCTCTGTTGCTACACTGCTTGGGAGCAGAGGGTCATCGTGTGCTCGGGACTCTGGGGAACGTCACAAACTTTGACGAAGCTGTGGGACTTATGAGCACCCATTTCGCTGCTCCACAGAGTGCCCTCCTTCGGCGATTTATATTCCGTCAGCGACACCAACTGCCTGGTGAGTCTGTGCGGCAGTACGTAGCTAATTTGCGAGGGCTAGCTAGCTCATGCAAGTTTGGCGCGCTTCAGGACGAGATGGTTCGCGACCAGCTAATCGAACACACCAACAACGCAAAGGTGCGTGAGACTCTCCTGCTGGAAAAAGACGATCTGCTGCTGTCCAGAGCAATTACCATCGCACTACAGGTTGAGGGAGCAGCTGAGTGTGCTGCTATGCTAAATACACAGCAAGTGGCCACCTCCAGTCAAGCTGCCAACGACTCCTCCCTCTACTCACGGCTGCCCCTCGGGACGCAACCCAGCCAGAGCGAGGCGGTCGTCGACGTAGAAGTCGCGTTCCACTAAGTGCTTGGCATCCATTCCGTGTTCCCTGGAGCTGTGTTCTGCTGCTCGGTGAAGTCCATAGATGGCGACAGCTGGGGATGGTGAGTTGCCGAATACGTGGACTTTCATGCGATACTCGGCAATCTCTCGGTTGGGGTCGTTGTTGTTGAACCACAGGAAACACAAGAAATCTCTGTTGTCTTCTCGAACGACGAAGCTGTGAAACATCTGCTCGATGTCCGCTATGACAGCCACTGTTTCTCTTCGGGAGCGCAGCAAGACTCCCAGCAAGCTGTTGTTCAGATCCGGGCCGGTAAGTAGCACGCACATCGTTCAGGGAGATGCCGTGATGTTGAGCGCTGGAATCGAAGACAACCCTGATCTTGTCTGGCTTTTGAGGGTGGTAGACGCCGAAGATAAGTAAGTACCAGCACTCACTTCCCTCCGGTAGTGGTGGGGCCAACTCAGCCTGGTCGCGATCAAAGATGTTTTGCATGAAGGTGTGACGAAGTCGGCTTTCATCTTAGGCTTTCTTTCCAGGGTGCGGCGGGGAGAGGTAAGTCTGCTGAGAGCTTGGTCTCGATTGTTCGGGAGCCGTCGACGAGGGGATCGGAATGGGAGAGGCGCCACCCAGCTGTTGGTGTCGTCCATCACCATCTCTCTGTCCATGAACTCCAGGAACAGACGATCTTCGATGGAAAGCCCCACTTTGTCGTCATCAGGGACTGGGGTGTCATGTTTGATGCTGTAAGGAGGAACCTTTCCTTGACCTGGAGACGGTTGGGGCACAGAGTGAGGAGAGATGGCCTTCCGTTTTCTAGCACGCTGGTGCGATAGGAAGTCACAGCTGCTGGCTTGTGGGCTGAACCCAGGCACACGTCCCCTATAACCACCCAACCCAGGTCTAGACGTTGGGCATAGGGGGCGCTGGGAGGACCATTGCGTTGCTCCCTGACTTTGTGGACCTGAAGGATGTGGTGTCCCAGAAGTATCAGGATCTGGGCATCAGGGTCCAGGCGAGGGATTCTGCGAGCGATGGACTTCAGGTGGCTGTGGTGCTGTGCAGCTTCTGGGGTCGGGATTTCTGACCGATCGTCAGGCATATGGTTGCACTCAATGAGTGTTGGAAGCAGCACACTTGTTTTTTCCATCCAACGACTCCGCCAAGAACCCTGTGGCTCTTCCTCCAGATGTATCGGTGACTCCTGCACATGTACGCAGGGTGTACGGTGAGTCTGAACCTCTGATTTGGATGAGGTGGAAGAAATCAGACCTCGCCAGAGATCTGTTGCTCTGGTCGTCCAGGACGATGTAGACGTTACTAGCTCTGTCTGGGTGTGCTGTGCATTTAGAGGTGACTGCTGGTGGAGGCGCCTCCTCTTCACTCTCCCCGCCATGCTCTGAGGTGGGGTCCTTGTCTTTTTTGTCCCGTGGAGGAGGTCCAGGGTGGAGCGCCGCTATATGGTCATCGCTCTCACATTCGCTGCACTTCAAAGTTGCCTTACAGTTCTTCGCCAAGTGAGTTGTGGAGGAGCAACACCTGTAGCAGGCACCATTCTCTTTCAGAAAGGCTTTGCGCTCCTCAAGAGACTTGCTTCAAAAACCCCGACATTTCTTTAGAGGATGGCGCTTCTGATGGATGGGACATTGTTTCCCTTTGTCGCCAGGCATGCTGCTCGAACTGCGTGACTGAGAAGCTGAGCGGTTTGTTGAGACCTCTGTCTTGTGGGTGGAGACATTCGTTTTGGCGTGTCTTGATTCCTTTTCTGATCGCTCATGTTTTGAGAACCCTGTGGAGGACTTGTTGGACGTTTTCGAGGGAGCTGAAGGGAGAGTAAAGCTGGGGTCGTTTCTTCTGTGTGCCTCGCTGCAGAGGAAGTCTGCGAAGAAGGTGAATGGGGGGGGGGCATGGTGCTGCTCTTTGTACTGGGAACCCTTAGTTATCCACCTCTCTTGTAGACTGTGTGGCAGCTTCTCAACGATCGGGTTGACACCCCTGGCGGTGTCCAGGTACGAGAGCCCCGGCAGGTAGCCCTCACACTTAGCAGAGTCTAACTCCATCAGCAGGTCTCCCAGTTCCCTCAACTTTACGGGGTCTTTCTGAGAGATTTTTGGAAAGTTCTCTATCCTCTCGAAGAGCGCTCTCTCGATCACTTCAGGGGAGCACTCTTCTAGGCGTTCCCAGACATGTTGTAGGCCCACTACAGGGTCGGTGACGTGCACATAGCGAATCCTTGTAACGTGCTCTGAGAACTCTTTTCCTAACGACTTTGTCAAGAGGTCGAGCTCCTTGCTGGCAGTTAAGTTCAGTCCTTCAATGGCGTTGAAGAAAGAGGACTTCCATGCCCAATAATTTTCTGGGCGCTCGTTGAACTGGATGAGACCGGAATTCACAAGCTCTCGGCGCACCAAGTACCTCGCAATGGCATTCGTACCAGTCGTGTCATGACGATGTGGCTGCGGTGAGGCTCTGAGAGGAGAGTGGTGCAGCTGAGCAGGAGGAGGCTGAGAAGGGGAGAGCTGAGCAGGATGTTGGTGATGTATGTGGAGTACAAAATGATCTCCATATGCACTCCGTATGTACTCTGTAGTTTTCCACTTGTCTGTGTGTATGAAACTTCTCACTCACTGCAGACACACATAACCATTGTTCTCATGCGTACCTTCCATGGGGCCACATAGCAACTGTTACTATGCTTGCCTCCCCGTTGCCGCATCCCAGGAACGGCCAGGTACAGCAAAAGACAAGTGCAACAGGCGTACAGACACTCACGAGGCACAGAACGTGATTAACGTAGATGTTTCCTTCATACCTTTGTAAGATTACACCTTAGTTGACGCAGGAAACATAGTGTATGACGCGACGGACTGTTGTATAAAAAACCACTATCTCCAGCTCAGAGGCAGAGCATATCCTCACAGACGAACCTCTGTGTGGCCTTATGTCTCTCCATCTGCAGATGCATTAAAGATTCTCTGTTTGCTTCAATATTTGTCCGATGATTATTCTCCCCAGAGGTTGCTGGGGCAAGAGCCCATTAAAAGGATAAAGGAAAATCCACAACAATTTGGTGTCAGAAGCGGGATCTCACGTCGCCCCGCCAGACGGACAACCGGCTGACTGATCATCTCGGGACAAGAACATAGTCACCGATCTCCCAATAACCTCACCAGGTTTGAGAAGAAGAAAGGGAGAGGCGGGTGGTCCGTTTGTTCGGTGTCGCTGAGATCCCTCAGCAAAACCCTGGGAGATTCATCGCACGGGTAAGCAGAATTCTTTAAAGGATAAAATGATCATTTAAAACGCGTACTATTGAAACCAGATGAGGTCGTGCACTGACAATTAAGCGGCTGTTCACCCTCGGTCTCGCACTAATAGAAGTGGTCATTTGGTAGGATCAAGTGAATTTTGAGGGGAAAAAAAGAAAATAAAAGGGAAAAAAGGGCAGTAAACCGCCCCCGATAGATATGGAGGGTCCGATCTATCAGATAATGAGTGATAAGGAAATATGGTGAAGACTCGGTAAAATATATTTTAAACTGGATGCAGGATCATGGGTTTCCTGTTGAAGGAACTTTGAGCAAGAATAAACTAATGAAAGTCCGACAGTCCATGGAAAAGGGAAAAGCGAAGGTCTTAGAAAGGAAAAAGATTCCTACAACATGGTTAGAGTATATGGCAGAGCAAGAAAGAATTTTGGGAATGTGGGAGAAAGAGTGTGAAAGTAGGGAAAGAAAAAGGCTACAGAGGACTATGACGCGCAGCGACGACTCGGACAAAGACAGAGATACGACAGCTCACGTATCAACCAAAGACCCGTTCTCACACACCTCTCCTAATCCATCTCTGACATCCACCCCTCCGCCATACTCACATGGCAGCCAGCCTCTCTCTCTCCTTTTGTCTTCCTTATATCCGCAGCTCATAGCGATGTCTCTGGGACACCCCTCTGACGACTCCGGGTGCGTCCAACAACCTGTCCAACAACGCGGCGCCATGAGACCGATCCTGGGACCACCACCGACACCCCGTCTGACACCACCACCACCACCAACACCCCAACCGCCACCAGTTCTCTCTCCCCCGTCCACGGCGAGAGGCCAATGGGAAACTCACCTCTGCAAACATTTCCTGGCCGGCCTGCAGGACGGAGTTAGGAAAGCCATAGAAACACACTGCGTAGGATACGGAAAGAGACGACTGGAAGACTTGCTGAGACATGCTGATCATGCCCACGATCAAATGCAGAAAAAGGAAGAAGAACAGAAGGCAAGGCAGGCTCAGGACAAACATCGCACCTCTCTCTCTCTCCTCCATGGCGCTGCAGCGGCTTCCTTCACCCTACTAACCTGTGCAACAGGACAGACCCGGGGACCGTTCACGATGTCAGAACCCGTGACAACACGCCCAGCCCAGCGGCCCCCAACCGGGTGACGACTGCTGCTTCACATGTGGCCAGCCTGGTCACTGGGCTGAACCCTGTCCACTCCGTGAAGGGCATCAACCAAAGGCGCGGAAGAGGCCGAGGATGGAGCAACGGACCTCACAACCAGTGGGCCCCACGGGGAGGCTCATACCGGGGTTCGGACTGACAGGCGACATGGGAGGAGGAGGGGGGGGTCCTGGACACATCTGCTGCCACATCAGGTCGTATGAATGCACAGACACAACCAAATACACTGATTTGCAATGAAGACTCTGCTTTGCTGTTAGCTTCCCCAGTTGGACAGTATGTATCTCATGAGCTAGCTTTCCGAAAACTGCCAATGATAACCTTGCATCTTGCAAATGCTGGGCTGCCTTTCTTGTTAGACACTGGAGCCACACGAACGGTGGTGAGAACCGCCTATCGGCCGGCCACGGTTAACACGGAGCGGCCAAACGGTCCTCTCCACTGTTGCAAGTGGTACGTGTGTCACGGAGCCATTATCCGTTCCTGTGCGCTTGTTTGCCTGGATGACAGCTCATCAACAAAATTGCCTGTTTTAATTTCTGATAACTGCCCATTTAAATTGTTGGATAGAGATGGCATGATCCAACTGGGCATCTCTGTTGTTTCCACCTCATCAGGGCTGTACATCACTTCGTTACCAGCAGCGAATATTTTTTTGCATACACATAACCCCGCCCTCCCTCTACGGGTCTACATGTGGGCTCCTACCGCCTCCCAATACACACAGTGGCTCTGCTCCCTTGCTCACACACCACAACAGGGGACGCATCGACCTACATGACAACGGACAACCTACACTGCACCGCTCATGTCACGTGTACATTAGACAACGACCAAACTGCGTTGTTTTCGGTTGATGACTCGGTCCCGCACGTCTCCTTGGTAAAACCACGGGGTTCCCAGTGGACAGATACGGGTCCACTCGCGCGACAAGCTTCTCTGGCGTCAGATTGGCTTCCCGCCGACTCTTCCCGCGACTGGTACCCCTCACTAAAATTATACCGGGTAGACGTCAGCGCCACCGTTGCGGTGACGCCACGAATGTTGGCTCTTTCCGCCCCCTCACCATCAGTGACTGAGGCCCATACACACACACACACACTGCACTTGCTCCGCAGCTTCACAACATCCCCTCCCATCTTTGGGCTGACGGGAAATAGGATGTAGGTCTCATACGTAATTGTGAGCCCGTCATCATTACCCCGAAATCCGACTTCCGTCCCCACCAACCTCAGTACCCTTTGAAACCGGAAGCGGTTAATGGCATCTGCCCTGTATTCAATGCCTTGCGTGTCAAGGGCATAATTGTCCCTTGCCCCACCTCCCCGGTTTCCACTCCCATCTTCCCCGTGAAGAAGATACGCCCACCCGGACAGCCCACTGAATGGAGGTTCGTTCAAGACCTTTAGGCAGTAAATGCAGCTGTCAGGGCCCGCACGCCCTGCGTCCCCAATCCCTACACCCTTATGTCTCAGGTTCCCCCTTCTGCACGGCGGTATACCGTTGTGGACCCTGCCAACGCTTTCTTCAGCGTCCCTGTTCTGGTTTGCGTTCCTATTTGACGGTCGGCCTTACACATGGACAAGGCTGTGTCAGGGCTATTGTGAAAGCCCCACGATCTACAACGCGGCGCTTCGAGACAGCCTTAGCACACTTACGCTGACGCGCGGCTCAACCCTATGGCAGTACGTCGACGACCTCCTGCTTTGTGCCCCCACCACAACGCAGTGCAGCCGTGACTCGGTCTCTCTCTTACGCCATCTGGCCCAAGAAGGTCGCCAAGCTAGTCTCTCCAAACTCCAATTTTGTCAACAACACGTCACTTTCCTCGGACACACGGTCCTGTAACTGTAACCCTAACCCGTCTCTGGAAAAAACACACTGTCCCTTTTTTTCTTTTTTTTTTCTTTTTTTCTCCCCCTTTCTGTTTTTTTCCGTCTATGGGGAGGGCGCTCGTTTGCCGGATGTCGCGTCACGTTTCCCGTGACAACGGCGTGGGGGGCCGCCTTTTCCGGAGAGCGTGCCATCTACCGGAGGTGGTGTCATATTTCCCAGTTTATATTTAGAGGCGGAGCTCCATTCTCTCTTTTCGACGGAGTCCGGCAGAACTACGTCGCCCGCTGTTCGGTGAGTTGGACTAATGTTGGCTTTTTTTTTTGATTGTTAATTTGATTTTTACGAGCCTTAGAAGGCCACCGAGATGCCGCCCGGTCATTTTATTGTTGGAGGGAAATGTATGGTGAAAAAGGCGTTCTGTTAGTGGGATGTGTGAATAAACTATGTGTGGTGTCCCGTGGTTTGCGTGTATAACTATGCGTGAGTGTTTTTAGCCTATGTGTGGTGCGGTATGCAAATGACCAGGAGGTGTTGAAAAAATGTGCGTGCACCTGGCAAGAAAGTCCAGTCCGTGATCCAAGAGGGGTTGTCCGAGAAAGTCCAGGTCCGAGATCCGGGAAGTCGAGTCCGAAAGGAGGGTTCCAGATAGAGGGACAAGGGGGGAGATCGCAGGAGAGGTCCGGGGAGAAAACGTGAAGGTCGCTGGGGACGAGGGAGACGCGGGGAGCCGTGGAAATCGCGGAGGGAGAGTCTTGGGAGGAAACAGAGACAGGAAGGTAAGACACTGGGGAATAAACAGAATGCAAGGAACGCTGGAGGGCTTGTCAGAACTTTACCGCAGGGTTCAGT
Organism: Lampris incognitus; assembly: GCF_029633865.1. Taxonomy (NCBI): domain Eukaryota; kingdom Metazoa; phylum Chordata; class Actinopteri; order Lampriformes; family Lampridae; genus Lampris; species Lampris incognitus. The sequence goes on along the minus strand of NW_026611576.1, from coordinate 465,310 downwards.
ACGTCGAAGCACAGAGAGACGTTCTGGGAGGCTTCTTGTAGAAGGCTGCCTGATTGCCACAGGTGTGCCTGATGGATGATGGCAAACACCTGGTGCAGTGCAGCGCTCGGGATGTTTCCGGCACGTCCGAGCTGGGGGAGTGGCTTGAACGTGCCGGGGAGGCAGCTCGGGGCGGTGTAACCACAACAGGACCCCCCCTCCTACGGGAGACACCGGGCGACCGTCCGATGGCGTTGGGGTGGGCCCGATAGAACTCCTCCAGGAGTGCGGGGTCGGCCAGGTAGGACCGGGGAACCCAGCTGCGGTCCTCGGGCCCATAGCCAACCCAGTCCACCAGGTATTGGTACCCACGCCCCCGGCGGCGTACGGCGAGCAGCTGGTCGACATCCCAGACCATGTCACCACCGTCGAGGATCCTGGGGGGTGGAGGAGCTTGGACAGGGGGAGACAGGGGGCTGGTGGCTACCGGTTTGAGGCGCGAGACATGGAAGACGGGATGGATCTTGAGTGAGGTAGGGAGATGGAGACGCACCGCCGAAGGGTTGACGATGCGGTCGATGGTGTAGGGACCGACGTAGCGGGGAGCCAGCTTCCGGTTGATGGTAGGGAAGGGCAGGTCCCGGGCCAGGAGCCATACCTTCTGGCCAGGTCGATAAGCTGGAGCCGGCACTCTCCGCCGGTTGGCGCTGCGCCGGGCCCGCTCTGTAGCTCGCAACAGAGCGGCCCGGGCGGTCTTCCAAACGAGATGGGCCTTCGTGGACGGGACCGCCACCTCCAACTCCTGATGGGGGAACAGAGGAGGTTGATAGCCAAGAGAACACTCGAAGGGGGACAAACCGGTAGCCGAACTCTCCATGGAGTTGAACGAGTACTCCACCCAGGGCAGGTACTTGCTCCAGGAGGCGGGGTTGCTGGTGGTAACGCAACGCAAAGCCGCCTCCAGGGCTTGATTGGCCCGCTCTGCCTGCCCATTGGTCTGGGGGTGATACCCGGAGGAGAGGCTGACCGTGGCCCCAATCCCCTTACAGAAGGCCTGCCATACCTTCGAAGTGAACTGGGGACCACGGTCAGAGACAATGTCCAGGGGAATCCCATGGGGTCGGACGAAGTGGGAGACGAGAAGGTCCGCCGTCTCGGCTGCAGAGGGGAGTTTGGTGAGGGCAACAAAGGGGACGGCCTTGGAAAACCGGTCGACAATGGTCAGAATGGTGTCATTGCCTTGCGACACGGGGAGGCCAGTTACAAAGTCCAAGGCAATGTGGGACCAAGGTCGGCCGGGGACAGGAAGGGGGCGCAGGAGACCTGCTGGAGGGCGATGGAGAGCCTTGCTGCGGGCGCAGGTGGTGCAGGCTGCCACGAATTCTCTGGTGTCTGCCTCCATGGTGGGCCACCAGAAACCCCTGCGGATGAAGGCCGCCGTTCGGTAGACACCGGGGTGGCAAGCAAGATGGCTGGAGTGGCCCCACTCCAGCACCTGGGGCCGGACACAGGGAGGCACAAATAGCCGGTTCCGGGGTCCATTGCGTGGGTCGGGTTGGGCGCGCTGGGCCCTTCTCACCACCGATGGCCCAGGTGACGACACCCACCACCCGGGCCGGGGGAAGGATGGTGTCTGGGGCGTCAGGGGACCCCTCGGGAAACAGACGGGAGAGGGCGTCTGCCCTGACGTTCTTGGTGCCCGGGCGGTAGGTGAGGGTGAAGTCGAACCGGCTGAAGAAGAGAGCCCAGCGCGCCTGCCTGGGGTTGAGCCTCTTAGCCGTCCGCACGTAGGTCAGGTTCTTGTGATCGGACCATACGATGAACGGCTGCCCTGCTCCCTCCAGCCAGTGTCTCCACTCCTCTAGGGCGGCGTGGACGGCCAGCAACTCCCTGTTGCCGATGTCGTAATTCTTCTCCGCAGGACTGAAACGCCGGGAGAAGAAGGCGCACGGGTGGATCTTCTGGTCCTCCTCCGACCGCTGGGAGAGGACGGCTCCGATGCCCGTGTCCGATGCGTCCACCTCCACGATGAACTGCCTGCACGGGTCCGGGTGGGCGAGCACCGGAGCCGTTGTGAACAGCCTCTTCAGGGCCAAAAGGCGGCTTCTGCCTCCGTGGTCCAGGAGAAGGGGCGGAGGTTGGAGGTGAGTGCAGTGAGGGGGGCGGCCACACGGCTGAACCCCCTGATGAAGCGCCGGTAGAAGTTTGCAAACCCCAGGAAGCGCTGGAGTTGCGTCCTGTTAGTGGGCCGTGCCCACTCCTCCACCGCTCGGGTCTTCCTGGGGTCAGTGCGGACGAGCCCCTTCTCCACGATGTGGCCAAGGAACTCCACGGAGGCGGAGTGGAACACGCACTTCTCGGCTTTCACGAAGAGCCTGTTCTCCAGCAGCCGTTGGAGGACCAGGCGGACATGCTGGTGGTGTTCCTCCTCAGTCCTGGAGAACACGAGGATGTCATCCAGGTACACCACCGCGAACGTGTTCAGCATGTCCCGGAGCACGTCGTTGACCAACGCCTGGAAGACGGCCGGGGCGTTGGTGAGGCCGAAGGGCATAACGAGGTATTCGAAATGCCTTAGGTGGGTGTTGAAGGCCGTCTTCCATTCATCCCCTTCCCGGATGCGCACCAGGTGGTACGCGCTGCGCAGGTCCAGCTTCGTGAACACCGTGGCGTGAGTGAGTAGCTCGAACCTGGAACTCATAAGGGGGAGTGGATATTTATTTTTCACCGTGATGTTATGTAGCATTCGATAATCTATGTAAGGCCTCAGGCTGCCCTCCTTCTTTGCCACAAAAAAGAAGTCCGCTGCCACCGGGGAAGACGAGGGCCTTATGATTCCTGAGGCCAGGGACTCTGTGATATAATTGCGCATAGCCTCCTTCTCCGGGACGGAGATGTTATGCAACCGACCGGTGGGAAGGGCGGCCCCGGGAAAGAGATCAATGGCACAATCATAGGGACGGTGAGGGGGGAGGGAAAGTGCACTGTCTTTACTAAATCTACTACTACTTTCGGCTGCTCCCGTTAGGGGTCGCCACAGCGGATCATCCGTTTCCATTTCTTCCTGTCTTCTGCGTCTTCCTCTGTCACACCAGCCACCTGCATGTCTTCCCTCACCACATCCATAAACCTCCTCTTTGGCCTTCCTCTTCTCCTCTTCCCTGGCAGCTCCATATTCAGCATCCTTCTCCCAATATACTCAGCATCTCTCCTCCACACATGTCCAAGCCATCTCAATCTTGCCTCTCTTGCTTTGTCTCCAAACCGTCCAACCTGAGCGGTCCCTCTAATATAATCGTTCCTAATCCTGTCCTTCTTCGTTACTCCCAGTGAAAATCTTAGCATCTTCAACTCTGCCACCTCCAGCTCCGCCTCCTGTCTTTTCGTCAGTGCCACTGTCTCCAAACCATATAACATAGCTGGTCTCACAACCATCTTGTAAACTTTCCCTTTAACTCTTGCTGGTACCCTTCTGTCGCAAATCACTCCTGACACACTTCTCCACCCACTCCAACCTGCCTGCACTCTCTTTTTCACCTCTCTACTGCACTCCCCGTTACTTTGGACAGTTGACCCCAAGTATTTAAACTCAGATGTCTTTGTCACCTCCACTCCTTGCATCCTGACCATTCCACTGTCCTCTCTCTCATTCACGCATAGGTATTCCGTCTTGCTCCTACTGACTTTCATTCCTCTTCTCTCTAGTGCATACCTCCACCTCTCCAGGCTCTCCTCAACCTGCACCCTACTCTCACTACAGATCACAATGTCATCCGCGAACATCATCGTCCATGGAGACTCCTGCCTGATCTTGTCCGTCAACCTGTCCATCACCATTGCAAACAAGAAAGGGCTAAGAGCCGATCCTTGATGTAATCCCACCTCCACCTTGAACCCATCCGTCATTCCAACCGCACACCTCACCATTGTCACACTTCCCTCATACGTATCCTGCACCACTCCTACATACTTCTCTGCAACTCCTGACTTCCTCATACAATACCACACCTCCTCTCTCGGTACTCTGTCATAAGCTTTCTCTAAATCTACAAAGACACAATGCAACTCTTTCTGGCCTTCTCTATACTTCTCAATCAACATTCTCAAAGCAAACATCGCATCTGTGGTGCTCTTTCGTGGCATGAAACCATACTGCTGCTCGCTGATCGTCACCTCTCCTCTTAACCTAGCTTCTATTACTCTTTCCCAAATCTTCATGCTGTGGCTGATCAACTTTATACCTCTGTAGTTGTTACAGTTCTGCACATCGCCCTTGTTCTTGAAAATCGGTACCAGTATGCTTCTTCTCCACTCCTCAGGCATCCTCTCACTTTCCAGGATTGTGTTAAACAATCTAGTTAGAAAGTCCACTGCCATCTCTCCTAAACATCTCCATGCCTCCACAGGTATGTCATCAGGACCAACTGCCTTTCCATTCTTCATCCTCTTCATAGCTGCCCTCACTTCCTCCTTGCTAATCCGCTGAACTTCCTGATTCACTATCCCTACATCATCCAACCTTCTCTCTCTCTCATTTTCTTCATTCATCAGCCCCTCAAAGTATTCCTTCCACCTTCTTAGCACACTCTCCTCGCTTGTCAGCACATTTCCATCTCTATCCTTGATCGCCCTAACTTGCTGCACATCCTTTGCAGCTTGGTCCCTCTGTCTAGCCAATCGGTACAAGTCCTTTTCTCCTTCCTTAGTGTCTAATCTGTCATACAACTCACCATACGCCTTTTCCTTTGCCTTTGCCACCTCTCTCTTTGCTTTACGCTGCATCTCCTTGTACTCCTGTCTACTTTCTTCATCTCTCTGACTATCCCACTTCTTCTTTGCCAACCTTTTCCTCTGTATAATTTGCTGTACTTCCTCATCCCACCACCAAGTCTCCTTGTCTTCCTTTCTCTGTCCTGATGACACACCAAGTACCTTCCTAGCTGTCTCCCTCACTCTTTCTGCAGTGGTTTTCCAGCCATCTGGCAACTCTTCACTACCACCCAGTGCCTGTCTTAACTCCTGCCTGAACTCCACACAACAGTCTTCCTTCTTCAACTTCCACCATTTGATCTTCGGCTGTGTCTTCACTCGCTTCCTCTTCTTGGTCTCCAAAGTCATCCTACAGACCACCATCCGATGCTGCCTGGCTACGCTCTCCCCTGTCACCACCTTGCAGTCTCCAATCCCTTTTAGATGGTGCCTTCTACATAAGATATAGTCCACCTGTGTGCACTTCCCTCCACTCTTGTACGTCACCCTGTGTTCCTCCCTCTTCTTGAAATATGTATTCACCACAGCCATTTCCATCCTTTTCGCAAAATCGACCACCATCTGTCCTTCCACATTTCTCTTCTTGACTCCATACTTTCCCATCACCTCCTCATCACCTCTGTTCCCTTCACCAACATGTCCATTGAAGTCCGCTCCAATCACCACTCTCTCCTCCTTGGGTACCCTCTCCACCATGTCGTCCAACTCATTCCAGAATTCTTCTTTTTCATCCATCTCACACCCAACTTGCGGGGCATATACGCTGATAACATTCAGCAATAAACCTTCAATTTCCAGCTTCATACTCATCACTCTGTCTGACACTCTCTTCACCTCCAGCACGCTCTTGACATACTCTTCCTTCAGAATTACCCCTACCCCATTTCTCCTCCCATTCACACCATGGTAGAAGAGTTTGAACCCACCTCCGATACTCCTGGCCTTACTCCCCTTCCACCTGGTCTCTTGCACACACAGTATGCCTACCTTTCTTCTTTCCATCATGTCAGCCAGCTCTCTCCCTTTACCAGTCATAGTGCCAACATTCAAAGTTCCAACTCTCAACTCCACATGCCTACCCTTCCTCCTCTCTAGCTGCCTCTGGACATGCTTTCCTCCTCTCCTTCTCCTTCGCCCAACAGTAGCATAGTTTCCACCGACACCCTGCTGGTTAACAGTACCGGTGGCGGTCGTTGGTAACCCGGGCCTCGACCGATCCGGTATGTAAGTCTTATTTATGATCCGCATATTTGATTTGGCAAAGATTTTACGCCGGATGCCCTTCCTGACGCAACCCTCCCCATTTGTCCGGGCATGGGACCGGCACTAAGGATGCACTGGCTTGTGCATCCTCAGTGGCTGGGTTGCACTGTCTTTACTAAATAAATACAGGGGCTAAATCGTGATAAATGGGAGGAACACCAGTGAGATCCGTGGGAGGAGGCACGGGTCTGAGGCCGCTGGACGGGGAGTGGGCGGAGCGAAGGCAGTTGGCATGACACGCAACGCTCCAACCCAAAATCCGCCCAGTAGACCAAGAGATGTAGGGATCGTGCCGTTCCAACCACGGTCTTCCTAACACCAGGGGCGCTGTGGGGGCGTGCAAAACCAAGAAACGGATAGCTTCCACGTGATTACCCGAAAGGGTCAGGGTGAGGGAAGCAGTGCTATGTGTGATCTTACCAAGTGAACGACCATCTAGGGCTTGGGCTGTGAGGGGTGTGTCTAGGGGGACGAGTGGAATGCCGGCCTGCCGGGCCAGCGAGATGTCCATCAAACACTCGTCCGCCCCCGAATCCAGGAGTGCACCAACAGACAGTGAGTCGTTACCCCAGGTGAGAGTGACCGGAAAAAGGTGGTTGTGCTCCTTCTTGGGCTGGGGCTGAGGAAGGGTCGTCAGGCTCACTAGGACACCCCTCACTAGTGAGCCGGGCCTTTTTGGGCGAGTCGGGCAGGCCTTGATGTAGTGGCCCGACCTCCCGCAGTAGAGGCAGAGGTGGCCACGCATCCTCTGCTCCCTAACCTCCAGCGGGAGCCGTGACCGACCCAACTGCATGGGCTCCTCCTCCGGCCTGGATCCAGAAGCCACCCAGGGTTGCGAGGGGGAGTGTGAGGGTGGAGAGAGCCCACGGGACGCTGACCCAGGGAAGGCACCGGTAGAACGGACGGGGGTTGGTCTATGGGAGGGGCCAGCGCGAGGGGCGCGTTCCTGGCGCCGCTCCTGCAGCCGTTCGTCCATCTGGAGGGCGAGGGTGACGAGCTCGTTGAAGAAGGCAGGGCGGTCCCGAACGATGAGATCTTTGATGGGGTCGCTCAGCCCCCTCCTGTACGCGCACTTGAGCGCAGTGTCATCCCACCCACTGTCTGCCGCGAGTATACTTACCTCCAAGGAATAATCTGCCACCGACCTGGCTCCCTGTTGGATGGAATGGAGGCGGCCGGCAGCGTCCTGCCCGTCAGCTGGGTGGTCGAACACCAGATTGAACTCGCGGCGGAAGGCACAATAGTCCGAGGCGAGCTGCTCGGTATGGCCTACCGCCGCTATGGCCCAGCTGAGGGCTTTGCCGGTGAGGAGGGACATGACAAGGGCTACCTTGGTCTCTCCTGTCCTATACCTGGCTGGCTGGTGTTTGAACAGGAGCTCACACTGACCAAGGAAACCCCTGCACAGCTCGAACTCCCCACCGAAGGCCTTCGGGCAGGGGAGGTTAGGCTCGCACCAGGGGTCCAGTGGGGGTTGACTCGGAGGAGGGGGAACGTCGGGACCAGGAACGGGGAAACAGAAGGCCGAGCTGGGGGCAGAGACCGAGGCCAGGGCAGGGTGGTCACTCATCCTGGAGACCGCTGTGGAGAGTGCAGGGATCTGCGCGGTGAGGGCATCTAACGCGCTCGTCGCGGCCTGGGAGCCGGACTGAAGATCGCTGACCTCTCCGGTGACACGGGTGAAGGCAGTAGTAAGCTCTGAGCGGAGAGAGGCAAGTTGGCAACTGTGACTTCTTACTACTGCCTCTAGGGGGACGGGGCTCTGGGGCGTCACAGGGACCGTCCGCTCCTTGGGTTTGCCTGGGTCCATAATGGCTCCGACGTTCTGTTGTGCTCGCGCACCAGAACCTGACCCGTGTGGCGAAACCCAAGACAGACAGACACGAGATGACTTCTAAATCTACAAAGGGGGGTTTTATTGTGGGAGGGAAATGTATGGTGAAAAAGGCGTTCTGTTAGTGGGATGTGTGAATAAACTATGTGTGGTGTCCCGTGGTTTGCGTGTATAACTATGCGTGAGTGTTTTTAGCCTATGTGTGGTGTGGTATGTAAATGACCAGGAGGTGTTGAAAAAATGTGCGTGCACCTGGCAAGAAAGTCCAGTCCGTGATCCAAGAGGGGTTGTCCGAGAAAGTCCAGGTCCGAGATCCGGGAAGTCGAGTCCGAAGGGAGGGGTCCAGATAGAGGGACAAGGGGGGAGATCGCAGGAGAGGTCCGGGGAGAAAACGTGAAGGTCGCTGGGGACGAGGGAGATGCGGAAATCGCGGAGGGAGAGTCTTGGGAGGAAACAGAGACACGAAGATAAGACACTGGGGAATAAACAGAATGCAAGGAACGCTGGAGGGCTTGTCAGAACTTTACCTCAGGGTTCAGTACGTCGAAGCACAGAGAGACGTTCTGGGAGGCTTCTTGTAGAAGGCTGCCTGATTTCCACAGGTGTGCCTGATGGATGATGGCAAACACCTGGTGCAGTGCAGCGCTCGTCTCCTCAGAGCGCGAGCCGAGCGCTGGGATGTTTCCGGCACGTCCGAGCTGGGGGAGTGGCTTGAACGTGCCGGGGAGGCAGCTCGGGGCGGTGTAACCACAACACTCACCTCTGCAAACATTTCCTGGTCGGCCTGCAGGACGGAGTTAGGAAAGCCATAGAAACACACTGCGTAGGATACGGAAAGAGACGACTGGAAGACTTGCTGAGACATGCTGATCATGCCCACGATCAAATGCAGAAAAAGGAAGAAGAACAGAAGGCAAGTCAGGCTCAGGACAAACATCGCACCTCTCTCTCTCTCCTCCATGGTGCCGCAGCGGCTTCCTTCACCCTACTAACCTGTGCAACAGGACAGACCCGGGGACCGTTCACGATGTCAGAACCCGTGACAACACGCCCAGCCCAGCGGCCCCCAACCGGGTGACGACTGCTGCTTCACATGTGGCCAGCCCGGTCACTGGGCTGAAGACTGTCCACTCCGTCAAGGGCATCAACCAAAGGCGCGGAAGAGGCCGAGGATGGAGCAACGGACCTCACAACCAGTGGGCCCCACGGGGAGGCTCATACCGGGGTTCGGACTGACAGGCGACACGGGAGGAGGAGGTGGGGGTCCTGGACACATCTGCTGCCACATCAGGTCGTATGAATGCACAGACACAACCAAATACACTGATTTGCAATGAAGACTCTGCTTTGCTGTTAGCTTCCCCAGTTGGACAGTATGTATCTCATGAGCTAGCTTTCCGAAAACTGCCAATGATAACCTTGCGTCTTGCAAATGCTGAGCTGCCTTTCTTGTTAGACACGGGAGCCACACGAACGGTGGTGAGAACCGCCTATCGGCCGGCCACGGTTAACACGGAGCGGCCAAACGGTCCTCTCCACTGTTGCGAGTGGTACGTGTGTCACGGAGCCATTATCCATTCCTGTGCGCTTGTTTGCCTGGATGACAGCTCATCAACAAAATTGCCTGTTTTAATTTCTGATAACTGCCCATTTAATTTGCTGGATAGAGATGGCATGATCCAACTGGGCATCTCTGTTGTTTCCACCTCATCAGGGCTGTACATCACTTCGTTACCAGCAGCGAATATTTTTTTGCATACACATAACCCCGCCCTCCCTCTACGGGTCTACATGTGGGCTCCTACCGCCTCCCAATACACACAGTGGCTCTGCTCCCTTGCTCACACACCACAACAGGGGACGCATCGACCTACATGACAACGGACAACCTACACTGCACCGCTCATGTCACGTGTACATTAGACAACGACCAAACTGCGTTGTTTTCGGTTAATGACTCGGTCCCGCACGTCTCCTTGGTAAAACCACGGGGTTCCCAGTGGACAGATACGGGTCCACTCGCGCGACAAGCTTCTCTGGCGTCAGATTGGCTTCCCGCCGACTCTTCACGCGACTGGTACCCCTCACTAAAATTATACCGGGTAGACGTCAGCGCCACCGTTGCGGTGACGCCACGAATGTTGGCTCTTTCCGCCCCCTCACCGTCAGTGACTGAGGCCCATACACACACACACACACACACTGCACTTGCTCCGCAGCTTCACAACATCCCCTCCCATCTTTGGGCTGACGGGAAATAGGATGTAGGTCTCATACGTAATTGTGAGCCCGTCATCATTACCCCGAAATCCGACTTCCGTCCCCACCAACCTCAGTACCCTTTGAAACCGGAAGCGGTTAATGGCATCTGCCCTGTATTCAATGCCTTGCGTGTCAAGGGCATAATTGTCCCTTGCCCCACCTCCCCGGTTTCCACTCCCATCTTCCCCGCGAAGAAGATACGCCCACCCGGACAGCCCACTGAATGGAGGTTCGTTCAAGACCTTCAGGCAGTAAATGCAGCTGTCAGGGCCCGCACGCCCTGCGTCCCCAATCCCTACACCCTTATGTCTCAGGTTCCCCCTTCTGCACGGCGGTTTACCGTTGTGGACCTTGCCAACGCTTTCTTCAGCGTCCCTGTTCATCCTGACGGCCAGTTCTGGTTTGCGTTCCTATTTGACGGTCGGCCTTACACATGGACAAGGCTGTGTCAGGGCTATTGTGAAAGACCCACGATCTACAACGCGGCGCTTCGAGACAGCCTTAGCACACTTACGCTGACGCGCGGCTCAACCCTTTGGCAGTACGTCGACGACCTCCTGCTTTGTGCCCCCACCACAACGCAGTGCAGCCGTGACTCGGTCTCTCTCTTACGCCATCTGGCACAAGAAGGTCACCAAGCTAGTCTCTCCAAACTCCAATTTTGTCAACAACACGTCACTTTCCTCGGACACACGGTCCTATAACCCTAACCCGTCTCTGGAAAAATAACCCTGTCCCCTTTTTTCTTTTTTTCTCCCCCTTTCTGTTTTTTTCCGTCTATGGGGAGGGCGCTCGTTTGCCGGATGTCGCGTCACGTTTCCCGTGACAACGGCGTGGGGGGCCGCCTTTTCCGGAGAGCTTGTCATCTACCGGAAGTGGTGTCATATTTCCCAGTATATATTTAGAGGCGGAGCCTCATTCTCTCTTTTCGTCGGAGTCCGGCACAGAGCTACGTCGCCCGCTGTTCGGTGAGTTGGATTAATGTTGGCTATTTTTTCGATTGTTAATTTGATTTTTACGAGCCTTAGAAGGCCACCGAGATGCCGCCCGGTCGTGAAAAGTCTAAGCCCTCGCCTGAAGAAGGTTCCATAAAACCGAAATGTCGCGCGACTTTCGTTGGTGGGGGACTGTGGCCGCCATCTAAACATCTTGTTTGATGGACAGTGTACAAGGTTAATTCCAATTTATTTGGGAATGCAGATTTAAATTTCTAACCTATTGTAAACGTTTGAACTACAAACGTTTGGACTGACACAGATTTACTATCTGTCGCAATTGTTGAGATTTAGCGGCGTTGTGAACGCCACCCATAAATGACGAGATGACACAAATGTTCGTTGACAATGTATTTCCTCCTGTACACAAGATAACATTAGCTGTTTCCAAACTGTACATGAGCTAACATAAGCTGGTCGTTTGGTTGACTGATACACGGCTAGCTGTACACACAGCTTGCTGAACAACAGCGTGCTGAATGACGTGATGCTGACCACAGCTGTGGGACCATACACTGGCTGTACACGTGCTGTACACGTGCAGTACTGAGCTGTGATGATGCTGGTTCTACAACGTTTCCACTTTATCGCATTTAAATTAACCGTTTCCACTTTATCGCATTTAATTAACTCTTGTATTTTTCGGGAGCTCAACTCCATGCAACCATGTGCTTCGTTTATTTCCACCGTTCAGAATCGCCTGCGCTGCATGATGACGTCATCTATGCGCCTCATATTACTGAGATTGGTGCCTCCATGGCTCCACCTGCTGGCCAGGCGGTCATACAATCATCCAATCTACTGTACATAACGTACACCTATTATGCCAGCGCCTGACGAGTGGCCGGATGGGGGGGTACCCTTTCCCCTGGCTTAACCCCAATCTTAACCTTAAACCCGAATTCTGCCAGGTAACCCTAGTTGTGACTTGAACCCTGGAAAGGTAACAAGAAGCCCTAGTTGAGGTTTTAACCCTTGAGGGATAAGATAGAAAAAGACACACAATTTTTTTTTCTTTAAATGGCGGGGGGGAACGAGAAGACCGCCTATTCTGTCCTACGTATTTGTGTCCATGTATAGACAGGCGGACAGATAGCCAACATGAAGAATCCCAAAGAAATACAGAGTCCCAGTCCAAGTTGAGGAACTTTACTGAAGAACTTTGAGAATTCAAACCTTTTTGTAAAACTGTATAGGGGGGCAATACAGAGAAAGAATGTTTCAATAAACATTGCATAAATTATAAAATGTTATCACATGTCTATGACATAACTACATAACATATGTAAATAACTGCACATGACTGCATGTAAATAATAATTGTAGGCTACATAACTGCATGTAAATAGCTGCACATAACCTAGGAATGACGAAATCACACATGAATTATGAATGACTTATGAACTAATTGTAAATAATGTACATATGACATAGATCTACTACTTTTGGCTGCTCCCGTTAGGGGTCGCCACAGCGGATCATCCGTTTCCATTTCTTCCTGTCTTCTGCGTCTTCCTCTGTCACACCAGCCACCTGCATGTCTTCCCTCACCACATCCATAAACCTCCTCTTTGGCCTTCCTCTTCTTCTCTTCCCTGGCAGCTCCATAATCAGCATCTCTCCTCCACACATGTCCAAGCCATCTCAATCTTGCCTCTCTTGCTTTGTCTCCAAACCGTCCGACTTGAGCGGTCCCTCTAATATAATCGTGCCTAATCCTGTGCTTCTTCGTCACTCCCAGTGAAAACCTTAGCGTCTTCAACTCTGCCACCTCCAGCTCCGCCTCCTGCTGTCTTTTCGTCAGTGCCACTGTCTCCAAACCATACAACGTAGCTGGTCTCACAACCATCTTGTAAACCTTCCCTTTAACTCTTGCTGGCACCATTCTGTCGCAAATCACTCCTGACATTCTTCTCCGCCCTACCTGCACTCTCTTCTTCACCTCTCTCCTGCACTCCCCGTTACTTTGGACTGTTGACCCCAAGTATTTAAAGTCATATGCCTTCGTCACCTCCACTCCTGACCATTCCACTGTCTTCCCTCTCTTTCACACACAGGTATTCCGTCTTGCTCCTACTGACTTTCATTCCTCTTCTCTCCAGTGCATACCTCCACATCTCCAGGCTCTCCTCCACCTGCACCCTACTCTCGCCACAGATCACAATGTCATCCGCGAACATCATCGTCCATGGAGACTCCTGCCTGATCTCATCCGTCAACCTGTCCATCACCATTGCAAACAAGAAGGGGCTCAGAGCCGATCCTTGATGTAATCCCACCTCCACCTTGAACCCATCTGTCACCTCGCCACTGTCACACTTCCACGTGCATATCCTGCACCACTCCTACATACTTCTCGGCAACTCCCGGCTTCCTCATACAATACTACATCTCCTCTCTCGGCACCCTGGCTTATGCGTTCTCTAAATCTACAAAGACACAATGTAACTCCTTCTGGCCTTCTCTATACATCTCCATCAACATTCTCAAAGCAAACATCGCATCTGTGGTGCTCTTTCGTGGCATGAAACCATACTGCCGCTCGCTAATCGTCACCTCTCCTCCTCTTAACCTAGCTTCGATTACTCTTTCCCAAATCTTCATGCTGTGGCTGATCAACTTTATACCTCTGTAGTTGCTACAGTTCTGCACATCGCCCTGGTTCTTGAAAATCGGTACCGGTATGCTTCTTCTCCACTCCTCAGGCATCCTCTCCCTTTCCAAGTTTGAGTTAAACAATCTAGTTAAAAACCCCACTGCCATCTCTCCTAAACATCTCCATGCCTCCACAGGTATGTCATCGGGACCAGCTGCCTTGCCACTCTTCATCCTCTTCATAGCTGCCCTCACGTCCTCCTTGCTAATCCACTGCACTTCCTGATTCACTATCCCCACATCATCCAACCTGCTCTCTCTCTCTCATTTTCTTCATTCATCAGCCCCCCAATGTACTCCTTCCACCTTCTCAGCACACTCTCTTCGCTCGTCAGCACATTTCCATCTCTATCCTTCATCACCCTAAGCTGCTGCACATCCTTTGCAGCTCGGTCCCTCTGTCTAGCCAATCGGTACAAGTCCTTTTCTCCTTCCTTAGTGTCTAACCTGTCATACAACTCACCATACGCCTTTTGCCTTTGCCACCTCTCTTAGCTTTACGCTGTGTCTCCTTGTACTCCTGTCTACTTTCTTCATCTCTCTGACTATCCCATTTCTTCTTTGCCAACCTCTTCTTCTGTATACTTTGCTGTACTTCCTCACTCCACCACCAAGTCTCCTTGTCTTCCTTCCTCTGTCCTGCCGACACACCAAGTACCTTCCTAGCTGTCTCCCTCACTATTTCTGCAGTGGTTGCCCAGCCGTCCGGCAACTCTCCACTATCCACCCAGTGCCTGTCTTAACCCCTGCCTGAACTCCACACAAGTTTTCCTTCTTCAACTTCCACCATTTGATCTTCGGCTCTGCCTTCACTCGCTTCCTCTTCTTGCTCCTCTAAAGTCAAGTTTTATTTTTATTTCAGTGAACTGAAATGTTTTTTTTTCTTCTCTTTTCACACCTGGTTTTAGTTCAGTTTTAGTGAACTACAATAACCTTGAGCTGGATCATGATCTGCTATTATAGACCATACTATACTGGTCTACCTGGGACTGCATCGTAGGTGAGGTCTGTTTGGGTCCTGCTCAAGTCCCACAGTGTCTATAGAGAGAAGAAGATGACGGTTAAGATACAAATGGGTCACTTCCATCAGCCTCCACTGATTCCCAGGGCAAATTAGCATGCTTTTTAACAAAAGCTATCGCCGCATGCTACCCCAAAAATGAAAACGCGCACGCAGAGCAACAGCCTACTTAGCAAGTTGGCTAACGTTGATTAGGTAAAAGCTAACTTACACAGCGACGCTCAGCTTTACTTGTAACTTAACACAACAAAACAACAAAACGTCTAGTGCAGCAGCACGTCTAGTACTGTTACCTCTCCAGCGTCGCGGCTCCGAACCGTAGTTGGAAGCCTCTGGTGGGTGTCTTGCTAGTCTATTTAGCTTAGCCTGGCTCGTAGCTGGTAACAACTTCATAAAGAGTCCGGACCAACTCTGCAGTGGAGAACGGGCCGGCCACTGCACTGCACTGCAGTCCCATTTAACACACGGCAGCCTCCCTCCCTCCCTCCCTCCCTCCCTCTCTCCCTGTGATGCATACAAATCATCACTGGTAACGGTGGCTACCTTCCTATCTGTCGGCAAACTAGCGTCTCCGCGGCTGCGGCTACAAACAGAAAATACACAGACACACACACACACACACGGCTGCGTCTACATCACCCCCCCCCCCCCCACACACACACACAATACCCACTAAGCCCTCTCCTTAAAGGGGCAAGGCACAGCTTGCATCAAAACGTATATGATTAATACTCACACTTTATTAATCTTGTAGGATGTGCCAGTGCTGCCGTGTCCAGGCTGTCCGCGCGCGTTGTTTGTGGCGCTTGCTTGACAGTACAACTTCCGGGTCAGCAAAAACGACTGTAACAAGGGTGTACCGGGGGTCGCTGCTCAACACACACAGTCCGCACAACAGTCGCAAATAAATGACTGACATCATTTTTTATTTTTGTTTTGTTTTTGTTTGTTTTTTTGGGGGGGGGGAGGGGCAGGGGCTTCATATGTAATGGCTCCTCCCAGTGTAACGGGGCCAAATGGGTTGACATAAAATTAACATGATGATATTTTGACGTGGTCAAATAATGGACTTCTCAGCAAACCTTTCAGAGTTAACAAGCAAGCTTTTAATGACCGCAAGCCAAGCTAGTCATAACAGTCACAAATTCGTTTTGGTCTCAGCTTGATCCTTTTCTTGGCCACAGAAGCGACCTTATCTATTTGCCTACTCTTTACCCTCATGGTGGGAAATAGCATGTTGTCTAATCAACTTCTCTCGTAACGTCCCCATCACCTTGCACCGCATCCCCGCTATCTGTAACAGATATGCCCGTTTTTAACGTGTTCAATAGCCCACAACATAACCAAAACATCGACATTTCAGTTGCATCGTGGGTAACATGCAAATGAACTTGGAGCAGGAACACTCTAGTTGAATTCGCCACACTGCCTCCTTCCTTGAAAGACCAACGTCCCGTTGGCCTAACCCAAATCCCATGTGGATGGGTCCATCCACCATGAGGGTTTCTTCCGCCGAGCACCTCTCCCATCCCGGGCTGCTCCTTGCCGCGGGCTGCTGATGGATGACGGGGGCGGCTCTGCATCCGCTGGGTCTGAGCCCCCACTGCCGACGTCGACGTCACCGCTGTTTCCATTCCTGGCCAGGGAGGGCAGCTCTGTAAACCCAGTGTCCCCGCCCCCTCCCTGGCCCAAAACAAGGTGCTCTAATGGTAGCTCCTTGCTGACATCCAGGGAGGTTGGCTTTGATCCAGCAGTGTCCTTACCCACTCCCTGGACCCCGGTAGCCTGGTCTGTACTAAGTAAGGTGCGAGGCGATCTTGGTGAAGGATGACTATCCGAGGGCGGCTGTGGAGCTTCACTCTATAGATGACCTCTGAGATCCTCTTCAGGATGAGGCAGGGCCCCTCCCAGTTGCTGTTCAGCTTTGGGGACCGTCCCTTCGTTCGCCGTGGGTTATACACCCATACGTTGTCCCCCTGCTGGTACTCTTTGCGGTGGCAACGTACATCATAGGCTCTCTTCTGCCTTTCCCCTGCAGAAGCCATATTCTCTGGAGCCTGCTGATGAGGAGCCTCCATCCGGTCCTGTAGTGCGTCTACATAGTCCTGGCCCGGCGGCACTCGTACTGGTGGGTTTGGCGGCTTGCCAAAGACCAGATCCACAGGCGTCTGTAGCTCCCGAGCAAACATCAGTGCAGCTGGTTGTAGTGATATAACGCCATGTATATCCACTGGAACTACACTAGGTGTTATGTACTACCCGGAATGTTATTATGGTTACACCACTACCACGTATGGTTATTACGTCTGCCTACTGAGCCACGATTAAACCTGAGTTCTATAACCCGGTGTGGTCATTGATCCTCGACCAATACTACCCCAAGTATTACTTCACCCGCCAGTGAAAAAGGGGTTACATAAGTTTCACTGTTTGCATCCACACAGTAAAAAGTGATCATATGCTGCCATTCAATTAAAGCGTGTTTTTTATTTGATTGG
Source organism: Lampris incognitus (assembly GCF_029633865.1). NCBI lineage: Eukaryota > Metazoa > Chordata > Actinopteri > Lampriformes > Lampridae > Lampris > Lampris incognitus. The sequence continues at coordinate 448,033 of NW_026611576.1, read as the reverse complement.
ACCCGATATAATGGTATTTATGATATTTTGGGTCTATATATGTATTAAAATCACTTTAATTCAATGGAAATCAGGGCCTCATTGGTTCAATGTATTTGACTGACTTAAAACCAAAGACTATTTTTCCATCCAGTATGTCACGTGACTACTGACGTAGCCAAACTTTGGTTCTCAAAATCTCTTGATTTTATGCCATTTTTCTTTTCACTGCTTGGAGCCCTGAGGAGAAGTCAAGTTCACGGCCAACTTGTGCCAAGTGCCAATTTCTCGGTAAGAAGTGAGCCGAAGCGCGAAAAACCCCAGTAAACATTGAATATCGACATGTTTTTGTAACATTTTGGCACACTCGGGTGTGATTTTTAAGTGACTGATTAAAGCTAATTATAACGTTATCGCACGGCAGTTTATACGTTCATAGCTAGGTAGCCTGGCTAGGAAACGACTAGCTAGCATAGTCGAGGCCAGAGCGAGGCCGTCGTCGACGTAGAAGTCGCGTTCCACTAAGTGCTTGGCATCCATTCCGTGTTCCCTGGAGCTGTGTTCTGCTGCTCGGTGAAGTCCATAGACGGCGACAGCTGGGGATGGTGAGTTGCCGAATACGTGGACTTTCATGCGATACTCGGCAATCTCTCGGTTGGGGTCGTTGTTGTTGAACCACAGGAAACACAAGAAATCTCTGTTGTCTTCTCGAACGACGAAGCTGTGAAACATCTGCTCGATGTCCGCTATGACAGCCACTGTTTCTCTTCGGGAGCGCAGCAAGACTCCCAGCAAGCTGTTGTTCAGATCCGGGCCGGTAAGTAGCACGCACATCGTTCAGGGAGATGCCGTGATGTTGAGCGCTGGAATCGAAGACAACCCTGATCTTGTCTGGCTTTTGAGGGTTGTAGACGCCGAAGATAAGTAAGTACCAGCACTCACTTCCCTCCGGTAGTGTTGGGGCCAACTCCTCCTGGTCGCGATCAAAGATGTTTTGCATGAAGGTGTGACGAAGTCGGCTTTCATCTTAGGCTTTCTTTCCAGGGTGCGGCGGGGAGAGGTAAGTCTGCTGAGAGCTTGGTCTCGATTGTTCGGGAGCCGTCGACGAGGGGATCGGAATGGGAGAGGCGCCACCCAGCTGTTGGTGTCGTCCATCACCATCTCTCTGTCCATGAACTCCAGGAACAGACGATCTTCGATGGAAAGCCCCACTTTGTCGTCATCAGGGACTGGGGTGTCATGTTTGATGCTGTAAGGAGGAACCTTTCCTTGACCTGGAGACGGTTGGGGCACGGAGTGAGGAGAGATGGCCTTCCGTTTTCGAGCACGCTGGTGCGATAGGAAGTCACAGCTGCTGGCTTGTGGGCTGAACCCAGGCACACGTCCCCTATAACCACCCAACCCAGGTCTAGACGTTGGGCATAGGGGGCGCTGGGAGGACCATTGCGTTGCTCCCTGACTTTGTGGACCTGAAGGATGTGGCGTCCCAGAAGTATCAGGATCTGGGCTTCAGGGTCCAGGCGAGGGATTCTGCGAGCGATGGACTTCAGGTGGCTGTGGTGCTGTGCAGCTTCTGGGGTCGGGATTTCTGACCGATCGTCAGGCATATGGTTGCACTCAATGAGTGTTGGAAGCAGCACACTTGTTTTTTCCATCCAACGACTCCGCCAAGAACCCTGTGGCTCTTCTTCCAGATGTCTCGGTGACTCCTGCACATGTACGCAACGCAGGGTGTACGGTGAGTCTGAACCTCTGATTTGGATGAGGTAGAAGAAATCAGACCTCGCCAGAGATCTGTTGCTCTGGTCGTCCAGGACGATGTAGACGTTACTAGCTCTGTCTGGGTGTGCTGTGCATTTAGAGGTGACTGCTGGTGGAGGCGCCTCCTCTTCACTCTCCCCGCCATTCTCTGAGGTGGGGTCCTTGTCTTTTTTGTCCCGTGGAGGAGGTCCAGGGTGGAGCGCCGCTATGTGGTCATCGCTCTCACATTCGCTGCACTTCAAAGTTGCCTTACAGTTCTTCGCCAAGTGAGTTGTGGAGGAGCAACACCTGTAGCAGGCACCATTCTCTTTCAGAAAGGCTTTGCGCTCCTCAAGAGACTTGCTTCGAAAACCCCGACATTTCTTTAGAGGATGGCGCTTCTGATGGATGGGACATTGTTTCCCTTTGTCGCCAGGCATGCTGCTCGAACTGCGTGACTGAGAAGCTGAGCGGTTTGTTGAGACCTCTGTCTTGTGGGTGGAGACATGCCTTTTGGCGTGTCTTGATACCTTTTCTGATCGCTCATGTTTTGAGAACCCTGTGGAGGACTTGTTGGACGTTTTCGAGGGAGCTGAAGGGAGAGTAAAGCTGGGGTCGTTTCTTCTGTGTGCCTCGCTGCAGAGGAAGCCTGCGAAGAAGGTGAATGGGGGGGGGGGCATGGTGCTGCTCTTTGTACTGGGAACCCTTAGTTATCCACCTCTCTTGTAGACTGTGTGGCAGCTTCTCAACGATCGGGTTGACACCCCTGGCGGTGTCCAGGTACGAGAGCCCCGGCAGGTAGCCCTCACACTTAGCAGAGTCTAACTCCATCAGCAGGTCTCCCAGTTCCCTCAACTTTACGGGGTCTTTCTGAGAGATTTTTGGAAAGTTCTCTATCCTCTCGAAGAGCGCTCTCTCGATCACTTCAGGGGAGCACTCTTCTAGGCGTTCCCAGACATGTTGTAGGCCCACTACAGGGTCGGCGACGTGCACATAGCGAATCCTTGTAACGTGCTCTGAGAACTCTTTTCCTAACGACTTTGTCAAGAGGTCGAGCTCCTCGCTGGCAGTTAAGTTCAGTCCTTCAATGGCGTTGAAGAAAGAGGACTTCCATGCCCAATAATTTTCTGGGCGCTCGTTGAACTGGATGAGACCGGAATTCACAAGCTCTCGGCGCACCAAGTACCTCGCAATGTCATTCGTACCAGTCGTGTCATCACGATGTGGCTGCGGTGAGGCTCTGAGAGGAGAGTGGTGCAGCTGAGCAGGAGGAGGCTGAGAAGGGGAGAGCTGAGCAGGATGTTGGTGATGTATGTGGAGTACAAAATGTTCTCCATATGCACTCCGTATGTACTCTGTAGTTTTCCACTTGTCTGTGTGTATGAAACTTCTCACTCACTGCAGACACACATAACCATTGTTCTCATGCGTACCTTCCATGGGGCCACATAGCAACTGTTACTATGCTTGCCTCCCCGTTGCCGCATCCCAGGAACGGCCAGGTACAGCAAAAGACAAGTGCAACAGGCGTACAGACACTCACGAGGCACAGAACGTGATTAACGTAGATGTTTCCTTCATTCCTTTGTAAGATTACACCTTAGTTGACGCAGGAAACATAGTGTATGACGCGACGGACTGTTGTATAAAAAACCACTATCTCCAGCTCAGAGGCAGAGCATATCCTCACAGACAAACCTCTGTGTGGCCTTATGTCTCTCCATCTGCAGATGCATTAAAGATTCTCTGTTTTCTTTAATATTTGTCCGATGATTATTCTCCCCAGAGGTTGCTGGGGCAAGAGCCCATTAAAAGCATAAAGGAAATCCACAACAATTTGGTGTCAGAAGCGGGATCTCACGTCGCCCCGCCAGACGGACAACCGGCTGACCGATCATCTCGGGACAAGAACATAGTCACCGATCTCCCAATAACCTCACCAGGTTTGAGAAGAAGAAAGGGAGAGGCGGGTGGTCCGTTTGTTCGGTGTCGCTGAGATCCCTCAGCAAAACCCTGGGAGATTCATCGCACGGGTAAGCAGAATTCTTTAAAGGATAAAATGATCATTTAAAACGCGTACTATTGAAACCAGATGAGGTCGTGCACTGACAATTAAGCGGCTGTTCACCCTCGGTCTCGCACTAATAGAAGTGGTCATTTGGAAGGATCAAGTGAATTTTGAGGGGAAAAAAAGAAAATAAAAGGGAAACAAGGGCAGTAAACTGCCCCCGATAAATATGGAGGGTCCGATCTATCAGATAATGAGTGATAAGGAAATATGGTGAAGACTCGGTAAAATATGTTTTAGACTGGATGCAGGATCATGGGTTTCCTGTTGAAGGAACTTTGAGCAAGAATAAACTAATGAAAGTCCGACAGTCCATGGAAAAGGGAAAAGCGAAGGTCTTAGAAAGGAAAAAGATTCCTACAACATGGTTAGAGTATATGGCAGAGCAAGAAAGAATTTTGGGAATGTGGGAGAAAGAGTGTGAAAGTAGGGAAAGAAAAAGGCTACAGAAGACTGTGACGTGCAGCGACGACTCGGTAAAGACAGAGATACGACAGCTCACGTATCAACCGAAGACCCGTTCTCACACACCTCTCCTATTCCATCTCTGACATCCACCCCTCCGCCATACTCACATGGCAGCCAGCCTCTCTCTCTCCTTTTGTCTTCCTTATGTCCGCAGCTCATAGCGATGTCTCTGGGACACCCCTCTGACGACTCCGGGTCCGTCCAACAACCTGTCCAACAACGCGGCGCCATGAGACCGATCCTGGGACCACCACCGACACCCCGTCTGACACCACCACCACCACCAACACCCCAACCGCCACCAATTCTCTCTCCCCCGTCCACGGCGAGGGGCCAATGGGAAACTCACCTCTGCAAACATTTCCTGGCCGGCCTGCAGGACGGAGTTAGGAAAGCCATAGAAACACACTGCGTAGGATACGGAAAGAGACGACTGGAAGACTTGCTGAGACATGCTGATCATGCCCACGATCAAATGCAGAAAAAGGAAGAAGTACAGAAGGCAAGGCAGGCTCAGGACAAACATCGCACCTCTCTCTCTCTCCTCCATGGTGCCGCAGCGGCTTCCTTCACCCTACTAACCTGTGCAACAGGACAGACCCGGGGACCGTTCACGATGTCAGAACCCGTGACAACACGCCCAGCCCAGCGGCCCCCAACCGGGTGACGACTGCTGCTTCACATGTGGCCAGCCCGGTCACTGGGCTGAAGACTGTCCACTCCGTCAAGGGCATCAACCAAAGGCGCGGAAGAGGCCGAGGATGGAGCAACGGACCTCACAACCAGTGGGCCCCACGGGGAGGCTCATACCGGGGTTCGGACTGACAGGCGACACGAGAGGAGGAGGAGGGGGTCCTGGACACATCTGCTGCCACATCAGGTCGTATGAATGCACAGACACAACCAAATACACTGATTTGCAAGGAAGACTCTGCTTTGCTGTTAGCTTCCCCAGTTGGACAGTATGTATCTCATGAGCTAGCTTTCCGAAAACTGCCAATGATAACCTTGCGTCTTGCAAATGCTGAGCTGCCTTTCTTGTTAGACACGGGAGCCACACGAACGGTGGTGAGAACCGCCTATCGGCCGGCCACGGTTAACACGGAGCGGCCAAACGGTCCTCTCCACTGTTGCGAGTGGTAGGTGTGTCACGGAGCCATTATCCATTCCTGTGCGCTTGTTTGCCTGGATGACAGCTCATCAACAAAATTGCCTGTTTTAATTTCTGATAACTGCCCATTTAATTTGCTGGATAGAGATGGCATGATCCAACTGGGCATCTCTGTTGTTTCCACCTCATCAGGGCTGTACATCACTTCGTTACCAGCAGCGAATATTTTTTTGCATACACATAACCCCGCCCTCCCTCTACGGGTCTACATGTGGGCTCCTACCGCCTCCCAATACACACAGTGGCTCTGCTCCCTTGCTCACACGCCACAACAGGGGACGCATCGACCTACATGACAGCGGACAACCTACACTGCACCGCTCATGTCACGTGTACATTAGACACCGACCAAACTGCGTTGTTTTCGGTTGATGACTCGGTCCCGCACGTCTCCTTGGTAAAACCACGGGGTTCCCAGTGGACAGATACGGGTCCACTCGCGCGACAAGCTTCTCTGGCGTCAGATTGGCTTCCCGCCGACTCTTCACGCGACTGGTCCCCCTCACTAAAATTATACCGGGTAGACGTCAGCGCCACCGTTGCTGTGACGCCACGAATGTTGGCTCTTTCCGCCCCCTCACCGTCAGTGACTGAGGCCCATACACACAAACGCACACACACACACACACACACACTGCACTTGCTCCGCAGCTTCACAACATCCCCTCCCATCTTTGGGCTGACAGGAAATAGGATGTAGGTCTCATACGTAATTGTGAGCCCGTCATCATTACCCCGAAATCCGACTTCCGTCCCCACCAACCTCAGTACCCTTTGAAACCGGAAGCGGTTAATGGCATCTGCCCTGTATTCAATGCCTTGCGTGTCAAGGGCATAATTGTCCCTTGCCCCACCTCCCCGGTTTCCACTCCCATCTTCCCCGCGAAGAAGATACGCCCACCCGGACAGCCCACTGAATGGAGGTTCGTTCAAGACCTTCAGGCAGTAAATGCAGCTGTCAGGGCCCGCACGCCCTGCGTCCCCAATCCCTACACCCTTATGTCTCAGGTTCCCCCTTCTGCACGGCGGTTTACCGTTGTGGACCTTGCCAACGCTTTCTTCAGCGTCCCTGTTCATCCTGACGGCCAGTTCTGGTTTGCGTTCCTATTTGACGGTCGGCCTTACACATGGACAAGGCTGTGTCAGGGCGATTGTGAAAGCCCCACGATCTACAACGGGGCGCTTCGAGACAGCCTTAGCACACTTACGCTGACGCGCGGCTCAACCCTATGGCAGTACGTCGACGACCTCCTGCTTTGTGCCCCCACCACAACGCAGTGCAGCTGTGACTCGGTCTCTCTCTTACGCCATCTGGCCCAAGAAGGTCACCAAGCTACTCTCTCCAAACTCCAATTTTGTCAACAACACGTCACTTTCCTCGGACACACGGTCCTATAACTCTAACCCGAACCCGTCTCTGGAAAAAACACACTGTCCCCTTTTGTCTTTTTTTTTTCTTTTTTCTCCCCCTTTCTGTTTTTTTCCGTCTATGGGGAGGGCGCGCGTTTGCCGGATGTCGCGTCACGTTTCCCGTGACAACGGCGTGGGGGGCCGCCTTTTGTGGAGAGCATGACATCTACCGGAAGTGGTGTCATATTTCCCAGTATATATTAAGAGGCGGAGCCTCATTCTCTCTTTTCGACGGAGTCCGGCACAGAGCTACGTCGCCCGCTGTTCGGTGAGTTGGATTAATGTTGGCTATTTTTTCCATTGTTAATTTGATTTTTACGAGCCTTAGAAGGCCACCGAGATGCCGCCCGGTCGTGAAAAGTCTAAGCCCTCGCCTGAAGAAGGTGGCCGCCAACTAAACATCTTGTTGATGGACAGTGTACAAGGTTAATTCCAATTTATTTGGGAATGCGGTTTTAAATTTCTAACCTATTGTAAACGTTTGAACTACAAACGTTTGGACTGACACAGATTTACTATCTGTCGCAATTGTTGAGATTTAGCGGCGTTGTGAACGCCAACCATAAATGACGAGATGACACAAATGTTCGTTGACAATGTATTTCCTCCTGTACACAAGCTAACATTAGCTGTTTCCAAACTGTACATGAGCTAACATAAGCTGGTCGTTTGGTTGACTGATACACGGCTAGCTGTACACACAGCTTGATGAACAACAGCGTGCTGAATGACGTGATGCTGACCACAGCTGTGGGACCATACACTGGCTGTACACGTGCTGTACACGTGCAGTACTGAGCTGTGATGATGCTGGTTCTACAACGTTTCCACTTTATCGCATTTAAATTAACCGTTTCCACTTTATCGCATTTAATTAACTCTTGTATTTTTCGGGAGCTCAACTCCATGCAGCCATGTGCTTCGTTTATTTGCACCGTTCAGAATCGCCTGCGCTGCATGCCGACGTCATCTATGCGCCTCATATTACTGAGATTGGTGCCTCCATGACTCCACCTGCTGGCCAGGCGGTCATACAATCATCCAATCTACTGTACATAACGTACACCTATTATGCCAGCGCCTGACGAGTGGCCGGATGTGGGTACCCTTTCCCCTGGCTTAACCCCAATCTTAACCTCAAACCCGAATTCTGCCAGGTAACCCTAGTTGTGGCTTGTACCCTGGAAAGGTAACAAGAAGCCCTAGTTGAGGTTTTAACCCTTGAGGAATAAGATAGAAAAAGACACACATTTTTTTTTCTTTAAACGGCGGGGGGGAACGAGAAGACCGCCTATTCTGTCCTACGTATTTGTGTCCATGTATAGACAGGCGGACAGATAGCCAACATGAAGAATCCCAAAGAAATACAGAGTCCCAGTCCAAGTTGAGGAACTTTACTGAAGAACTTTGAGAATTCAAACCTTTTTGTAAAACTGTATAGGGGGGCAATACAGAGAAAGAATGTTTCAATAAACATTGCATAAATTATAAAATGTTATCACATGTCTATGACATAACTACATAACATATGTAAATAACTGCACATGACTGCATGTAAATAATAATTGTAGGCTACATAACTGCATGTAAATAGCTGCACATAACCTAGGAATGACGAAATCACACATGAATTATGAATGACTTATGAACTAATTGTAAATAATGTACATATGACATAGATCTACTAATTTCGGCTGCTCCCGTTAGGGGTCGCCACAGCGGATCATCCGTTTCCATTTCTTCCTGTCTTCTGCGTCTTCCTCTGTCACACCAGCCACCTGCATGTCTTCCCTCACCACATCCATAAACCTCCTCTTTGGCCTTCCTCTTCTTCTCTTCCCTGGCAGCTCCATAATCAGCATCTCTCCTCCATACATGTCCAAGCCATCTCAATCTTGCCTCTCTTGCTTTGTCTCCAAACCGTCCGACTTGAGCGGTCCCTCTAATATAATCGTGCCTAATCCTGTGCTTCTTCGTCACTCCCAGTGAAAACCTTAGCGTCTTCAACTCTGCCACCTCCAGCTCCGCCTCCTGCTGTCTTTTCGTCAGTGCCACTGTCTCCAAACCATACAACGTAGCTGGTCTCACAACCATCTTGTAAACCTTCCCTTTAACTCTTGCTGGCACCCTTCTGTCGCAAATCACTCCTGACATTCTTCTCCGCCCTACCTGCACTCTCTTCTTCACCTCTCTCCTGCACTCCCCGTTACTTTGGACTGTTGACCCCAAGTATTTAAAGTCATATGCCTTCGTCACCTCCACTCCTGACCATTCCACTGTCTTCCCTCTCTTTCACACACAGGTATTCCGTCTTGCTCCTACTGACTTTCATTCCTCTTCTCTCCAGTGCATACCTCCACATCTCCAGGCTCTCCTCCACCTGCACCCTACTCTCGCCACAGATCACAATGTCATCCGCGAACATCATCGTCCATGGAGACTCCTGCCTGATCTCATCCGTCAACCTGTCCATCACCATTGCAAACAAGAAGGGGCTCAGAGCCGATCCTTGATGTAATCCCACCTCCACCTTGAACCCATCTGTCACCTCGCCACTGTCACACTTCCACGTGCATATCCTGCACCACTCCTACATACTTCTCGGCAACTCCCGGCTTCCTCATACAATACCACATCTCCTCTCTCGGCACCCTGGCTTATGCGTTCTCTAAATCTACAAAGACACAATGTAACTCCTTCTGGCCTTCTCTATACTTCTCCATCAACATTCTCAAAGCAAACATCGCATCTGTGGTGCTCTTTCGTGGCATGAAACCATACTGCCGCTCGCTAATCGTCACCTCTCCTCCTCTTAACCTAGCTTCGATTACTCTTTCCCAAATCTTCATGCTGTGGCTGATCAACTTTATACCTCTGTAGTTGCTACAGTTCTGCACATCGCCCTGGTTCTTGAAAATCGGTACCGGTATGCTTCTTCTCCACTCCTCAGGCATCCTCTCCCTTTCCAAGTTTGAGTTAAACAATCTAGTTAAAAACCCCACTGCCATCTCTCCTAAACATCTCCATGCCTCCACAGGTATGTCATCAGGACCAGCTGCCTTGCCACTCTTCATCCTCTTCATAGCTGCCCTCACGTCCTCCTTGCTAATCCACTGCACTTACTGATTCACTATCCCCACATCATCCAACCTGCTCTCTCTCTCTCATTTTCTTCATTCATCAGCCCCCCAATGTACTCCTTCCACCTTCTCAGCACACTCTCTTCGCTCGTCAGCACATTTCCATCTCTATCCTTCATCACCCTAAGCTGCTGCACATCCTTTGCAGCTCGGTCCCTCTGTCTAGCCAATCGGGACAAGTCCTTTTCTCCTTCCTTAGTGTCTAACCTGTCATACAACTCACCATACGCCTTTTGCCTTTGCCACCTCTCTTAGCTTTACGCTGTGTCTCCTTGTACTCCTGTCTACTTTCTTCATCTCTCTGACTATCCCATTTCTTCTTTGCCAACCTCTTCTTCTGTATACTTTGCTGTACTTCCTCACTCCACCACCAAGTCTCCTTGTCTTCCTTCCTCTGTCCTGCCGACACACCAAGTACCTTCCTAGCTGTCTCCCTCACTATTTCTGCAGTGGTTGCCCAGCCGTCCGGCAACTCTCCACTATCCACCCAGTGCCTGTCTTAACCCCTGCCTGAACTCCACACAACAGTTTTCCTTCTTCAACTTCCACCATTTGATCTTCGGCTCTGCCTTCACTCGCTTCCTCTTCTTGCTCCTCTAAAGTCAAGTTTTATTTTTATTTCAGTGAACTGAAACGTTTTTTTTGTTTTTTTTTCTTCTCTTTTCACACCTGGTTTTAGTTCAGTTTTAGTGAACTACAATAACCTTGAGCTGGATCATGATCTGCTATTATAGACCATACTATACTGGTCTACCTGGGACTGCATCGTAGGTGAGGTCTGTTTGGGTCCTGCTCAAGTCCCACAGTGTCTATAGAGAGAAGAAGATGACAGTTAAGATACAAATGGGTCACTTCCATCAGCCTCCACTGATTCCCAGGGCAAATTAGCATGCTTTTTAACAAAAGCTATCGCCGCATGCTACCCCAAAAATGAAAACGCGCACGCAGAGCAACAGCCTACTTAGCAAGTTGGCTAACGTTGATTAGGTAAAAGCTAACTTACACAGCGACGCTCAGCTTTACTTGTAACTTAACACAACAAAACAACAAAACGTCTAGTGCAGCAGCACGTCTAGTACTGTTACCTCTCCAGCGTCGCGGCTCCGAACCGTAGTTGGAAGCCTCTGGTGGGTGTCTCGCTAGTCTATTTAGCTTAGCCTGGCTCGTAGCTGGTAACAACTTCATAAAGAGTCCGGACCAACTCTGCAGTGGAGAACGGGCCGGCCACTGCACTGCACTGCAGTCCCATTTAACACACGGCAGCCTCCCTCCCTCCCTCCCTCCCTCCCTCCCTGTGATGCATACAAATCATCACTGGTAACGGTGGCTACCTTCCTATCTGTCGGCAAACTAGCGTCTCCACGGCTGCGGCTACAAACAGAAAATACACAGACACACACACACACACACACACACACGGCTGCGTCTACATCACCCCCCCACACACACACACACAATACCCACTAAGCCCTCTCCTTAAAGGGGCAAGGCACAGCTTGCATCAAAACGTATATGATTAATACTCACACTTTATTAATCTTGTAGGATGTGCCAGTGCTGCCGTGTCCAGGCTGTCCGCGCGCGTTGTTTGTGGCGCTTGCTTGACAGTACAACCTCCGGGTCAGCAAAAACGACTGTAACAAGGGTGTACCGGGGGTCGCTGCTCAACACACACAGTCCGCACAACAGTCGCAAATAAATGACTGACATCATTTTTTATTTTTGTTTTGTTTTTGTTTGTTTTTTTTGGGGGGGGGGGCAGGGGCTTCATATGCAATGGCTCCTCCCAGTGTAACGGGGCCAAATGGGTTGACATAAAATTAACATGATGATATTTTGACGTGGTCAAATAATGGACTTCTCAGCAAACCTTTCAGAGTTAGCAAGCAAGCTTTTAATGACCGCAAGCCAAGCTAGTCATAACAGTCACAAATTCGTTTTGGTCTCAGCTTGATCCTTTTCTTGGCCACAGAAGCGACCTTATCTATTTGCCTACTCTTTACCCTCATGGTGGGAAATAGCATGTTGTCTAATCAACTTCTCTCGTAACGTCCCCATCACCTTGCACCGCATCCCCGCTATCTGTAACAGATATGCCCGTTTTTAACGTGTTCAATAGCCCACAACATAACCAAAACATCGACATTTCAGTTGCATCGTGGGTAACATGCAAATGAACTTGGAGCAGGAACACTCTAGTTGAATTCGCTACACTGCCTCCTTCCTTGAAAGACCAACGTCCCGTTGGCCTAACCCAAATCCCATGTGGATGGGTCCATCCACCATGAGGGTTTCTTCCGCCGAGCAGCTCTCCCATCCCGGGCTGCTCCTTGCCGCGGGCTGCTGATGGATGACGGGGGCGGCTCTGCATCCGCTGGGTCTGAGCCCCCACCGTCGACGTCGACGTCACCGCTGTTTCCATTCCTGGCCAGGGAGGGCAGCTCTGTAAACCCAGTGTCCCCGCCCCCTCCCTGGCCCAAAACAAGGTGCTCTAATGGTAGCTCCTTGCTGACATCCAGGGAGGTTGGCTTTGATCCAGCAGTGTCCTTACCCCCTCCCTGGACCCCGGTAGCCTGGTCTGTACTAAGTAAGGTGCGAGGCAATCTTGGTGAAGGATGACTATCCGAGGGCGGCTGTGGAGCTTCACTCTATAGATGACCTCTGAGATCCTCTTCAGGATGAGGCAGGGCCCCTCCCAGTTGCTGTTCAGCTTTGGGGACCGTCCCTTCGTTCGCCGTGGGTTATACACCCATACGTTGTCCCCCTGCTGGTACTCTTTGCAGTGGCAACGTACATCATAGGCTCTCTTCTGCCTTTCCCCTGCAGAAGCCATATTTTTTGGAGCCAGCTGATGAGGAGCCTCCATCCGGTCCTGTAGTGCGTCTACATAGTCCTGGCCCGGCGGCACTCGTACTGGTGGGTTTGGCGGCTTGCCAAAGACCAGATCCACAGGCGTCTGTAGCTCCCGAGCAAACATCAGTGCAGCTGGTTGTAGTGATATAACGCCATGTATATCCACTGGAACTACAATAGGTGTTATGTACTACCCGGACTGTTATTATGGTTACACCACTACCACGTATGGTTATTACGTCTGCCTACTGAGCCACGATTAAACCTGAGTTCTATAACCCGGTGTGGTCATTGATCCTCGACCAATACTACTCCAAGTATTACTTCACCCGCCAGTGAAAAAGGGGTTACATAAGTTTCACTGTTTGCATCCACACAGTAAAAAGTGATCATATGCTGCCATTCAATTAAAGCGTGTTTTTTATTTGATTGGACCCGATATAATGGTATTTATGATATTTTGGGTCTATATATGTATTAAAATCACTTTAATTCAATGGAAATCAGGGCCTCATTGGTTCAATGTATTTGACTGACTTAAAACCAAAGACTATTTTTCCATCCAGTATGTCACGTGACTACTGACGTAGCCAAACTTTGGTTCTCAAAATCTCTTGATTTTATGCCATTTTTCTTTTCACTGCTTGGAGCCCTGAGGAGAAGTCAAGTTCACGGCCAACTTGTGCCAAGTGCCAATTTCTCGGTAAGAAGTGAGCCGAAGCGCGAAAAAGCCCAGTAAACATTGAATATCGACATGTTTTTGTAACATTTTGGCACACTCGGGTGTGATTTTTAAGTGACTGATTAAAGCTAATTATAACGTTATCGCACGGCAGTTTATACGTTCATAGCTAGCTAGCCTGGCTAGGAAACGACTAGCTAGCATAAGCTAGCTAACGTTAGTTAGCGAATTTTTTTTTTTTAAAGTTAGCGAATATTGCCACGTTATCACACCGACAACCAACCGAGCGATTGGCTACGCCTGACGTTAGAAGACAGACCTGCTGCTAGCTGCTATAAACGGGGCCTGCTAATTCTAGCTAGCCACACAGTCTCGCTTGCTTAATTCCGGTTTAACGTTAGCCGCTCACCTGCTTGCATAACGATATCGGAGATGTCTATATACATGTAACGTTACATCCAGATGTCATTTTAATGTGTGCGAATTTTCACTAGCTCACGTTAGCTTATGCTAGCTTGTCAGTCCCACGCCAAGGCAAATGCTATCTAGCTAGTTGGCTTGTTGAATTTTCTACTTGGAATCATTTAATATCGTCAGTTTCGATGCATGTGAGCCTAATGTTTATTGAACGATTATGCTCGTCACTATTAAGCACCCGTAGCTAAGCAGCACAAGAGATTCACTTCTTGTACTAGCTAACGTTAGCTAGCACTAGCAACATGTGTAGGTAGGCCTCGTGCAGCACATTGTGAACGGCTCTTAGCTACAAACCGAGGCTTATGCTGCATGAATGCCCGGTGCGACACATGTGAACGGTGTTTGCTAAATCAAGGGCTGAAAGGGGTTGTTACTTCCAATGGGAAACGCTGGTAAGCCCCTTGTTATGTCTGCACACATCGACAGTGCTGCATTTGATTTGGTGCTGTTCTATTGTGCTGGGATCGCTTGGTGATGCCTGCGGGCTCTGGGTTGTTTGATCGGGTCTGCCTGTGATGCTGTGTCAGTCTAAATAAAGAATGCAACGTAGAGGTTGTGTCGAGCGACAGCGCTGTGTCCTGACGTGATTTCTCAATACAATATTGGCGACGAGGATGGCTGATATCTCTCTCCCACCACCTGCCCCCTTCCTGGCGTTACCTGGCGAGCCTCCGGTACCATGGACTCGCTGGCTACATAGTTTTGAAAATTACATCATCGCCTCAGGGCTCGACGACGTGAGCCAGGCTAGGAAGACGGCTCTGTTGCTACACTGCTTGGGAGCAGAGGGTCATCGTGTGCTCGGGACTCTGGGGAACGTCACAAACTTTGACGAAGCTGTGGGACTTATGAGCACCCATTTCGCTGCTCCACAGAGTGCCCTCCTTCGGCGATTTATATTCCGTCAGCGACACCAACTGCCTGGTGAGTCTGTGCGGCAGTACGTAGCTAATTTGCGAGGGCTAGCTAGCTCATGCAAGTTTGGCGCGCTTCAGGACGAGATGGTTCGCGACCAGCTAATCGAACACACCAACAACGCAAAGGTACGTGAGACTCTCCTGCTGGAAAAAGACGATCTGCTGCTGTCCAGAGCAATTACCATCGCACTACAGGTTGAGGGAGCAGCTGAGTGTGCTGCTATGCTAAATACACAGCAAGTGGCCACCTCCAGTCAAGCTGCCAACGACTCCTCCCTCTACTCACGGCTGCCCCTCGGGACGCAACCCAGCCAGAGCGAGGCGGTCGTCGACGTAGAAGTCGCGTTCCACTAAGTGCTTGGCATCCATTCCGTGTTCCCTGGAGCTGTGTTCTGCTGCTCGGTGAAGTCCATAGATGGCGACAGCTGGGGATGGTGAGTTGCCGAATACGTGGACTTTCATGCGATACTCGGCAATCTCTCGGTTGGGGTCGTTGTTGTTGAACCACAGGAAACACAAGAAATCTCTGTTGTCTTCTCGAACGACGAAGCTGTGAAACATCTGCTCGATGTCCGCTATGACAGCCACTGTTTCTCTTCGGGAGCGCAGCAAGACTCCCAGCAAGCTGTTGTTCAGATCCGGGCCGGTAAGTAGCACGCACATCGTTCAGGGAGATGCCGTGATGTTGAGCGCTGGAATCGAAGACAACCCTGATCTTGTCTGGCTTTTGAGGATGGTAGACGCCGAAGATAAGTAAGTACCAGCACTCACTTCCCTCCGGTAGTGGTGGGGCCAACTCAGCCTGGTCGTGATCAAAGATGTTTTGCATGAAGGTGTGACGAAGTCGGCTTTCATCTTAGGCTTTCTTTCCAGGGTGCGGCGGGGAGAGGTAAGTCTGCTGAGAGCTTGGTCTCGATTGTTCGGGAGCCGTCGACGAGGGGATCGGAATGGGAGAGGCGCCACCCAGCTGTTTGTGTCGTCCATCACCATCTCTCTGTCCATGAACTCCAGGAACAGACGATCTTCGATGGAAAGCCCCACTTTGTCGTCATCAGGGACTGGGGTGTCATGTTTGATGCTGTAAGGAGGAACCTTTCCTTGACCTGGAGACGGTTGGGGCACAGAGTGAGGAGAGATGGCCTTCCGTTTTCTAGCACGCTGGTGCGATAGGAAGTCACAGCTGCTGGCTTGTGGGCTGAACCCAGGCACACGTCCCCTATAACCACCCAACCCAGGTCTAGACGTTGGGCATAGGGGGCGCTGGGAGGACCATTGCGTTGCTCCCTGACTTTGTGGACCTGAAGGATGTGGCGTCCCAGAAGTATCAGGATCTGGGCTTCAGGGTCCAGGCGAGGGATTCTGCGAGCGATGGACTTCAGGTGGCTGTGGTGCTGTGCAGCTTCTGGGGTCGGGATTTCTGACCGATCGTCAGGCATATGGTTGCACTCAATGAGTGTTGGAAGCAGCACACTTGTTTTTTCCATCCAACGACTCCGCCAAGAACCCTGTGGCTCTTCCTCCAGATGTATCGGTGACTCCTGCACATGTACGCAGGGTGTACGGTGAGTCTGAACCTCTGATTTGGATGAGG
The DNA here is from genome assembly GCF_029633865.1 of Lampris incognitus. Classification (NCBI taxonomy): domain Eukaryota; kingdom Metazoa; phylum Chordata; class Actinopteri; order Lampriformes; family Lampridae; genus Lampris; species Lampris incognitus. The sequence continues at coordinate 431,537 of NW_026611576.1, read as the reverse complement.
TAGAAGAAATCAGACCTCGCCAGAGATCTGTTGCTCTGGTCGTCCAGGACGATGTAGACGTTACTAGCTCTGTCTGGGTGTGCTGTGCATTTAGAGGTGACTGCTGGTGGAGGCGCCTCCTCTTCACTCTCCCCGCCATGCTCTGAGGTGGGGTCCTTGTCTTTTTTGTCCCGTGGAGGAGGTCCAGGGTGGAGCGCCGCTATGTGGTCATCGCTCTCACATTCGCTGCACTTCAAAGTTGCCTTACAGTTCTTCGCCAAGTGAGTTGTGGAGGAGCAACACCTGTAGCAGGCACCATTCTCTTTCAGAAAGGCTTTGCGCTCCTCAAGAGACTTGCTTCGAAAACCCCGACATTTCTTTAGAGGATGGCGCTTCTGATGGATGGGACATTGTTTCCCTTTGTCGCCAGGCATGCTGCTCGAACTGCGTGACTGAGAAGCTGAGCGGTTTGTTGAGACCTCTGTCTTGTGGGTGGAGACATTCGTTTTGGCGTGTCTTGATTCCTTTTCTGATCGCTCATGTTTTGAGAACCCTGTGGAGGACTTGCTGGACGTTTTCGAGGGAGCTGAAGGGAGAGTAAAGCTGGGGTCGTTTCTTCTGTGTGCCTCGCTGCAGAGGAAGTCTGCGAAGAAGGTGAATGGGGGGGGGCATGGTGCTGCTCTTTGTACTGGGAACCCTTAGTTATCCACCTCTCTTGTAGACTGTGTGGCAGCTTCTCAACGATCGGGTTGACACCCCTGGCGGTGTCCAGGTACGAGAGCCCCGGCAGGTAGCCCTCACACTTAGCAGAGTCTAACTCCATCAGCAGGTCTCCCAGTTCCCTCAACTTTACGGGGTCTTTCTGAGAGATTTTTGGAAAGTTCTCTATCCTCTCGAAGAGCGCTCTCTCGATCACTTCAGGGGAGCACTCTTCTAGGCGTTCCCAGACATGTTGTAGGCCCACTACAGGGTCGGCGACGTGCACATAGCGAATCCTTGTAACGTGCTCTGAGAACTCTTTTCCTAACGACTTTGTCAAGAGGTCGAGCTCCTTGCTGGCAGTTAAGTTCAGTCCTTCAATGGCGTTGAAGAAAGAGGACTTCCATGCCCAATAATTTTCTGGGCGCTCGTTGAACTGGATGAGACCGGAATTCACAAGCTCTCGGCGCACCAAGTACCTCGCAATGTCATTCGTACCAGTCGTGTCATGACGATGTGGCTGCGGTGAGGCTCTGAGAGGAGAGTGGTGCAGCTGAGCAGGAGGAGGCTGAGAAGGGGAGAGCTGAGCAGGATGTTGGTGATGTATGTGGAGTACAAAATGTTCTCCATATGCACTCCGTATGTACTCTGTAGTTTTCCACTTGTCTGTGTGTATGAAACTTCTCACTCACTGCAGACACACATAACCATTGTTCTCATGCGTACCTTCCATGGGGCCACATAGCAACTGTTACTATGCTTGCCTCCCCATTGCCGCATCCCAGGAACGGCCAGGTACAGCAAAAGACAAGTGCAACAGGCGTACAGACACTCACGAGGCACAGAACGTGATTAACGTAGATGTTTCCTTCATTCCTTTGTAAGATTACACCTTAGTTGACGCAGGAAACATAGTGTATGACGCGACGGACTGTTGTATAAAAAACCACTATCTCCAGCTCAGAGGCAGAGCATATCCTCACAGACGAACCTCTGTGTGGCCTTATGTCTCTCCATCTGCAGATGCATTAAAGATTCTCTGTTTGCTTCAATATTTGTCCGATGATTATTCTCCCCAGAGGTTGCTGGGGCAAGAGCCCATTAAAAGGATAAAGGAAAATCCACAACAATTTGGTGTCAGAAGCGGGATCTCACGTCGCCCCGCCAGACGGACAACCGGCTGACTGATCATCTCGGGACAAGAACATAGTCACCGATCTCCCAATAACCTCACCAGGTTTGAGAAGAAGAAAGGGAGAGGCGGGTGGTCCGTTTGTTCGGTGTCGCTGAGATCCCTCAGCAAAACCCTGGGAGATTCATCGCACGGGTAAGCAGAATTCTTTAGCACACTTACGCTGACGCGCGGCTCAACCCTATGGCAGTACGTCGACGACCTCCTGCTTTGTGCCCCCACCACAACGCAGTGCAGCCGTGACTCGGTCTCTCTCTTACGCCATCTGGCCCAAGAAGGTCACCAAGCTAGTCTCTCCAAACTCCAATTTTGTCAACAACACGTCACTTTCCTCGGACACACGGTCCTATAACTCTAACCCTAACCCGTCTCTGGAAAAAACACACTGTCCCTTTTTTTCTTTTTTTTTTCTTTTTTTCTCCCCCTTTCTGTTGTTTTTCCGTCTATGGGGAGGGCGCTCGTTTGCCGGATGTCGCGTCACGTTTCCCGTGACAACGGCGTGGGGGGCCGCCTTTTCCGGAGAGCGTGCCATCTACCGGAGGTGGTGTCATATTTCCCAGTTTATATTTAGAGGCGGAGCTCCATTCTCTCTTTTCGACGGAGTCCGGCAGAACTACGTCGCCCGCTGTTCGGTGAGTTGGACTAATGTTGGCTTTTTTTTTTGATTGTTAATTTGATTTTTACGAGCCTTAGAAGGCCACCGAGATGCCGCCCGGTCATTTTATTGTTGGAGGGAAATGTATGGTGAAAAAGGCGTTCTGTTAGTGGGATGTGTGAATAAACTATGTGTGGTGTCCCGTGGTTTGCGTGTATAACTATGCGTGAGTGTTTTTAGCCTATGTGTGGTGCGGTATGTAAATGACCAGGAGGTGTTGAAAAAATGTGCGTGCACCTGGCAAGAAAGTCCAGTCCGTGATCCAAGAGGGGTTGTCCGAGAAAGTCCAGGTCCGAGATCCGGGAAGTCGAGTCCGAAAGGAGGGTTCCAGATAGAGGGACAAGGGGGGAGATCGCAGGAGAGGTCCGGGGAGAAAACGTGAAGGTCGCTGGGGACGAGGGAGACGCGGGGAGCCGTGGAAATCGCGGAGGGAGAGTCTTGGGAGGAAACAGAGACAGGAAGGTAAGACACTGGGGAATAAACAGAATGCAAGGAACGCTGGAGGGCTTGTCAGAACTTTACCGCAGGGTTCAGTACGTCGAAGCACAGAGAGACGTTCTGGGAGGCTTCTTGTAGAAGGCTGCCTGATTGCCACAGGTGTGCCTGATGGATGATGGCAAACACCTGGTGCAGTGCAGCGCTCGGGATGTTTCCGGCACGTCCGAGCTGGGGGAGTGGCTTGAACGTGCCGGGGAGGCAGCTCGGGGCGGTGTAACCACAACAGGACCCCCCCTCCTACGGGAGACACCGGGCGACCGTCCGATGGCGTTGGGGTGGGCCCGATAGAACTCCTCCAGGAGTGCGGGGTCGGCCAGGTAGGACCGGGGAACCCAGCTGCGGTCCTCGGGCCCATAGCCAACCCAGTCCACCAGGTATTGGTACCCACGCCCCCGGCGGCGTACGGCGAGCAGCTGGTCGACATCCCAGACCATGTCACCACCGTCGAGGATCCTGGGGGGTGGAGGAGCTTGGACAGGGGGAGACAGGGGGCTGGTGGCTACCGGTTTGAGGCGCGAGACATGGAAGACGGGATGGATCTTGAGTGAGGTAGGGAGATGGAGACGCACCGCCGAAGGGTTGACGATGCGGTCGATGGTGTAGGGACCGACGTAGCGGGGAGCCAGCTTCCGGTTGATGGTAGGGAAGGGCAGGTCCCGGGCCAGGAGCCATACCTTCTGGCCAGGTCGATAAGCTGGAGCCGGCACTCTCCGCCGGTTGGCGCTGCGCCGGGCCCGCTCTGTAGCTCGCAACAGAGCGGCCCGGGCGGTCTACCAAACGAGATGGGCCTTCGTGGACGGGACCGCCACCTCCAACTCCTGATGGGGGAACAGAGGAGGTTGATAGCCAAGAGAACACTCGAAGGGGGACAAACCGGTAGCCGAACTCTCCATGGAGTTGAACGAGTACTCCACCCAGGGCAGGTACTTGCTCCAGGAGGCGGGGTTGCTGGTGGTAACGCAACGCAAAGCCGCCTCCAGGGCTTGATTGGCCCGCTCTGCCTGCCCATTGGTCTGGGGGTGATACCCGGAGGAGAGGCTGACCGTGGCCCCAATCCCCTTACAGAAGGCCTGCCATACCTTCGAAGTGAACTGGGGACCACGGTCAGAGACAATGTCCAGGGGAATCCCATGGGGTCGGACGAAGTGGGAGACGAGAAGGTCCGCCGTCTCGGCTGCAGAGGGGAGTTTGGTGAGGGCAACAAAGGGGACGGCCTTGGAAAACCGGTCGACAATGGTCAGAATGGTGTCATTGCCTTGCGACACGGGGAGGCCAGTTACAAAGTCCAAGGCAATGTGGGACCAAGGTCGGCCGGGGACAGGAAGGGGGCGCAGGAGACCTGCTGGAGGGCGATGGAGAGCCTTGCTGCGGGCGCAGGTGGTGCAGGCTGCCACGAATTCTCTGGTGTCTGCCTCCATGGTGGGCCACCAGAAACCCCTGCGGATGAAGGCCGCCGTTCGGTAGACACCGGGGTGGCAAGCAAGATGGCTGGAGTGGCCCCACTCCAGCACCTGGGGCCGGACACAGGGAGGCACAAATAGCCGGTTCCGGGGTCCATTGCGTGGGTCGGGTTGGGCGCGCTGGGCCCTTCTCACCACCGATGGCCCAGGTGACGACACCCACCACCCGGGCCGGGGGAAGGATGGTGTCTGGGGCGTCAGGGGACCCCTCGGGAAACAGACGGGAGAGGGCGTCTGCCCTGACGTTCTTGGTGCCCGGGCGGTAGGTGAGGGTGAAGTCGAACCGGCTGAAGAAGAGAGCCCAGCGCGCCTGCCTGGGGTTGAGCCTCTTAGCCGTCCGCACGTAGGTCAGGTTCTTGTGATCGGACCATACGATGAACGGCTGCCCTGCTCCCTCCAGCCAGTGTCTCCACTCCTCTAGGGCGGCGTGGACGGCCAGCAACTCCCTGTTGCCGATGTCGTAATTCTTCTCCGCAGGACTGAAACGCCGGGAGAAGAAGGCGCACGGGTGGATCTTCTGGTCCTCCTCCGACCGCTGGGAGAGGACGGCTCCGATGCCCGTGTCCGATGCGTCCACCTCCACGATGAACTGCCTGCACGGGTCCGGGTGGGCGAGCACCGGAGCCGTTGTGAACAGCCTCTTCAGGGCCAAAAGGCGGCTTCTGCCTCCGTGGTCCAGGAGAAGGGGCGGAGGTTGGAGGTGAGTGCAGTGAGGGGGGCGGCCACACGGCTGAACCCCCTGATGAAGCGCCGGTAGAAGTTTGCAAACCCCAGGAAGCGCTGGAGTTGCGTCCTGTTAGTGGGCCGTGCCCACTCCTCCACCGCTCGGGTCTTCCTGGGGTCAGTGCGGACGAGCCCCTTCTCCACGATGTGGCCAAGGAACTCCACGGAGGCGGAGTGGAACACGCACTTCTCGGCTTTCACGAAGAGCCTGTTCTCCAGCAGCCGTTGGAGGACCAGGCGGACATGCTGGTGGTGTTCCTCCTCAGTCCTGGAGAACACGAGGATGTCATCCAGGTACACCACCGCGAACGTGTTCAGCATGTCCCGGAGCACGTCGTTGACCAACGCCTGGAAGACGGCCGGGGCGTTGGTGAGGCCGAAGGGCATAACGAGGTATTCGAAATGCCTTAGGTGGGTGTTGAAGGCCGTCTTCCATTCATCCCCTTCCCGGATGCGCACCAGGTGGTACGCGCTGCGCAGGTCCAGCTTCGTGAACACCGTGGCGTGAGTGAGTAGCTCGAACGTGGAACTCATAAGGGGGAGTGGATATTTATTTTTCACCGTGATGTTATGTAGCATTCGATAATCTATGTAAGGCCTCAGGCTGCCCTCCTTCTTTGCCACAAAAAAGAAGTCCGCTGCCACCGGGGAAGACGAGGGCCTTATGATTCCTGAGGCCAGGGACTCTGTGATATAATTGCGCATAGCCTCCTTCTCCGGGACGGAGAGGTTATGCAACCGACCGGTGGGAAGGGCGGCCCCGGGAAAGAGATCAATGGCACAATCATAGGGACGGTGAGGGGGGAGGGAAAGTGCACTGTCTTTACTAAATCTACTACTACTTTCGGCTGCTCCCGTTAGGGGTCGCCACAGCGGATCATCCGTTTCCATTTCTTCCTGTCTTCTGCGTCTTCCTCTGTCACACCAGCCACCTGCATGTCTTCCCTCACCACATCCATAAACCTCCTCTTTGGCCTTCCTCTTCTCCTCTTCCCTGGCAGCTCCATATTCAGCATCCTTCTCCCAATATACTCAGCATCTCTCCTCCACACATGTCCAAGCCATCTCAATCTTGCCTCTCTTGCTTTGTCTCCAAACCGTCCAACCTGAGCGGTCCCTCTAATATAATCGTTCCTAATCCTGTCCTTCTTCGTTACTCCCAGTGAAAATCTTAGCATCTTCAACTCTGCCACCTCCAGCTCCGCCTCCTGTCTTTTCGTCAGTGCCACTGTCTCCAAACCATATAACATAGCTGGTCTCACAACCATCTTGTAAACTTTCCCTTTAACTCTTGCTGGTACCCTTCTGTCGCAAATCACTCCTGACACACTTCTCCACCCACTCCAACCTGCCTGCACTCTCTTTTTCACCTCTCTACTGCACTCCCCGTTACTTTGGACAGTTGACCCCAAGTATTTAAACTCAGATGTCTTTGTCACCTCCACTCCTTGCATCCTGACCATTCCACTGTCCTCTCTCTCATTCACGCATAGGTATTCCGTCTTGCTCCTACTGACTTTCATTCCTCTTCTCTCTAGTGCATACCTCCACCTCTCCAGGCTCTCCTCAACCTGCACCCTACTCTCACTACAGATCACAATGTCATCCGCGAACATCATCGTCCATGGAGACTCCTGCCTGATCTTGTCCGTCAACCTGTCCATCACCATTGCAAACAAGAAAGGGCTAAGAGCCGATCCTTGATGTAATCCCACCTCCACCTTGAACCCATCCGTCATTCCAACCGCACACCTCACCATTGTCACACTTCCCTCATACGTATCCTGCACCACTCCTACATACTTCTCTGCAACTCCTGACTTCCTCATACAATACCACACCTCCTCTCTCGGTACTCTGTCATAAGCTTTCTCTAAATCTACAAAGACACAATGCAACTCTTTCTGGCCTTCTCTATACTTCTCAATCAACATTCTCAAAGCAAACATCGCATCTGTGGTGCTCTTTCGTGGCATGAAACCATACTGCTGCTCGCTGATCGTCACCTCTCCTCTTAACCTAGCTTCTATTACTCTTTCCCAAATCTTCATGCTGTGGCTGATCAACTTTATACCTCTGTAGTTGTTACAGTTCTGCACATCGCCCTTGTTCTTGAAAATCGGTACCAGTATGCTTCTTCTCCACTCCTCAGGCATCCTCTCACTTTCCAGGATTGTGTTAAACAATCTAGTTAGAAAGTCCACTGCCATCTCTCCTAAACATCTCCATGCCTCCACAGGTATGTCATCAGGACCAACTGCCTTTCCATTCTTCATCCTCTTCATAGCTGCCCTCACTTCCTCCTTGCTAATCCGCTGAACTTCCTGATTCACTATCCCTACATCATCCAACCTTCTCTCTCTCTCATTTTCTTCATTCATCAGCCCCTCAAAGTATTCCTTCCACCTTCTTAGCACACTCTCCTCGCTTGTCAGCACATTTCCATCTCTATCCTTGATCGCCCTAACTTGCTGCACATCCTTTGCAGCTTGGTCCCTCTGTCTAGCCAATCGGTACAAGTCCTTTTCTCCTTCCTTAGTGTCTAATCTGTCATACAACTCACCATACGCCTTTTCCTTTGCCTTTGCCACCTCTCTCTTTGCTTTACGCTGCATCTCCTTGTACTCCTGTCTACTTTCTTCATCTCTCTGACTATCCCACTTCTTCTTTGCCAACCTTTTCCTCTGTATAATTTGCTGTACTTCCTCATCCCACCACCAAGTCTCCTTGTCTTCCTTTCTCTGTCCTGATGACACACCAAGTACCTTCCTAGCTGTCTCCCTCACTCTTTCTGCAGTGGTTTTCCAGCCATCTGGCAACTCTTCACTACCACCCAGTGCCTGTCTTAACTCCTGCCTGAACTCCACACAACAGTCTTCCTTCTTCAACTTCCACCATTTGATCTTCGGCTGTGTCTTCACTCGCTTCCTCTTCTTGGTCTCCAAAGTCATCCTACAGACCACCATCCGATGCTGCCTGGCTACGCTCTCCCCTGTCACCACCTTGCAGTCTCCAATCCCTTTTAGATGGTGCCTTCTACATAAGATATAGTCCACCTGTGTGCACTTCCCTCCACTCTTGTACGTCACCCTGTGTTCCTCCCTCTTCTTGAAATATGTATTCACCACAGCCATTTCCATCCTTTTCGCAAAATCGACCACCATCTGTCCTTCCACATTTCTCTTCTTGACTCCATACTTTCCCATCACCTCCTCATCACCTCTGTTCCCTTCACCAACATGTCCATTGAAGTCCGCTCCAATCACCACTCTCTCCTCCTTGGGTACCCTCTCCACCATGTCGTCCAACTCATTCCAGAATTCTTCTTTTTCATCCATCTCACACCCAACTTGCGGGGCATATACGCTGATAACATTCAGCAATAAACCTTCAATTTCCAGCTTCATACTCATCACTCTGTCTGACACTCTCTTCACCTCCAGCACGCTCTTGACATACTCTTCCTTCAGAATTACCCCTACCCCATTTCTCCTCCCATTCACACCATGGTAGAAGAGTTTGAACCCACCTCCGATACTCCTGGCCTTACTCCCCTTCCACCTGGTCTCTTGCACACACAGTATGCCTACCTTTCTTCTTTCCATCATGTCAGCCAGCTCTCTCCCTTTACCAGTCATAGTGCCAACATTCAAAGTTCCAACTCTCACCTCCACATGCCTACCCTTCCTCCTCTCTAGCTGCCTCTGGACATGCTTTCCTCCTCTCCTTCTCCTTCGCCCAACAGTAGCATAGTTTCCACCGACACCCTGCTGGTTAACAGTACCGGTGGCGGTCGTTGGTAACCCGGGCCTCGACCGATCCGGTATGTAAGTCTTATTTATGATCCGCATATTTGATTTGGCAAAGATTTTACGCCGGATGCCCTTCCTGACGCAACCCTCCCCATTTGTCCGGGCTTTGGACCGGCACTAAGGATGCACTGGCTTGTGCATCCTCAGTGGCTGGGTTGCACTGTCTTTACTAAATAAATACAGGGGCTAAATCGTGATAAATGGGAGGAACACCAGTGAGATCCGTGGGAGGAGGCACGGGTCTGAGGCCGCTGGACGGGGAGTGGGCGGAGCGAAGGCAGTTGGCATGACACGCAACGCTCCAACCCAAAATCCGCCCAGTAGACCAAGAGATGTAGGGATCGTGCCGTTCCAACCACGGTCTTCCTAACACCAGGGGCGCTGTGGGGGCGTGCAAAACCAAGAAACGGATAGCTTCCACGTGATTACCCGAAAGGGTGAGGGTGAGGGAAGCAGTGCTATGTGTGATCTTACCAAGTGAACGACCATCTAGGGCTTGGGCTGTGAGGGGTGTGTCTAGGGGGACGAGTGGAATGCCGGCCTGCCGGGCCAGCGAGATGTCCATCAAACACTCGTCCGCCCCCGAATCCAGGAGTGCACCAACAGACAGTGAGTCGTTACCCCAGGTGAGAGTGACCGGAAAAAGGTGGTTGTGCTCCTTCTTGGGCTGGGGCTGAGGAAGGGTCGTCAGGCTCACTAGGACACCCCTCACTAGTGAGCCGGGCCTTTTTGGGCGAGTCGGGCAGGCCTTGATGTAGTGGCCCGACCTCCCGCAGTAGAGGCAGAGGTGGCCACGCATCCTCTGCTCCCTAACCTCCAGCGGGAGCCGTGACCGACCCAACTGCATGGGCTCCTCCTCCGGCCTGGATCCAGAAGCCACCCAGGGTTGCGAGGGGGAGTGTGAGGGTGGAGAGAGCCCACGGGACGCTGACCAAGGGAAGGCACCGGTAGAACGGACGGGGGTTGGTCTATGGGAGGGGCCAGCGCGAGGGGCGCGTTCCTGGCGCCGCTCCTGCAGCCGTTCGTCCATCTGGAGGGCGAGGGTGACGAGCTCGTTGAAGAAGGCAGGGCGGTCCCGAACGATGAGATCTTTGATGGGGTCGCTCAGCCCCCTCCTGTACGCGCACTTGAGCGCAGTGTCATCCCACCCACTGTCTGCCGCGAGTATCCTTACCTCCAAGGAATAATCTGCCACCGACCTGGCTCCCTGTTGGATGGAATGGAGGCGGCCGGCAGCGTCCTGCCCGTCAGCTGGGTGGTCGAACACCAGATTAAACTCGCGGCGGAAGGCACAATAGTCCGAGGCGAGCTGCTCGGTATGGCCTACCGCCGCTATGGCCCAGCTGAGGGCTTGGCCGGTGAGGAGGGACATGACAAGGGCTACCTTGGTCTCTCCTGTCCTATACCTGGCTGGCTGGTGTTTGAACAGGAGCTCACACTGACCAAGGAAACCCCTGCACAGCTCGAACTCCCCACCGAAGGCCTTCGGGCAGGGGAGGTTAGGCTCGCACCAGGGGTCCAGTGGGGGTTGACTCGGAGGAGGGGGAACGTCGGGACCAGGAACGGGGAAACAGAAGGCCGAGCTGGGGGCAGAGACCGAGGCCAGGGCAGGGTGGTCACTCATCCTGGAGACCGCTGTGGAGAGTGCAGGGATCTGCGCGGTGAGGGCATCTAACGCGCTCGTCGCGGCCTGGGAGCCGGACTGAAGATCGCTGACCTCTCCGGTGACACGGGTGAAGGCAGTAGTAAGCTCTGAGCGGAGAGAGGCAAGTTGGCAACTGTGACTTCTTACTACTGCCTCTAGGGGGACGGGGCTCTGGGGCGTCACAGGGACCGTCCGCTCCTTGGGTTTGCCTGGGTCCATAATGGCTCCGACGTTCTGTTGTGCTCGCGCACCAGAACCTGACCCGTGTGGCGAAACCCAAGACAGACAGACACGAGATGACTTCTAAATCTACAAAGGGGGGTTTTATTGTGGGAGGGAAATGTATGGTGAAAAAGGCGTTCTGTTAGTGGGATGTGTGAATAAACTATGTGTGGTGTCCCGTGGTTTGCGTGTATAACTATGTGTGAGTGTTTTTAGCCTATGTGTGGTGTGGTATGTAAATGACCAGGAGGTGTTGAAAAAATGTGCGTGCACCTGGCAAGAAAGTCCAGTCCGTGATCCAAGAGGGGTTGTCCGAGAAAGTCCAGGTCCGAGATCCGGGAAGTCGAGTCCGAAGGGAGGGGTCCAGATAGAGGGACAAGGGGGGAGATCGCAGGAGAGGTCCGGGGAGAAAACGTGAAGGTCGCTGGGGATGAGGGAGATGCGGAAATCGCGGAGGGAGAGTCTTGGGAGGAAACAGAGACACGAAGATAAGACACTGGGGAATAAACAGAATGCAAGGAACGCTGGAGGGCTTGTCAGAACTTTACCTCAGGGTTCAGTACGTCGAAGCACAGAGAGACGTTCTGGGAGGCTTCTTGTAGAAGGCTGCCTGATTTCCACAGGTGTGCCTGATGGATGATGGCAAACACCTGGTGCAGTGCAGCGCTCGTCTCCTCAGAGCGCGAGCCGAGCGCTGGGATGTTTCCGGCACGTCCGAGCTGGGGGAGTGGCTTGAACGTGCCGGGGAGGCAGCTCGGGGCGGTGTAACCACAACACTCACCTCTGCAAACATTTCCTGGTCGGCCTGCAGGACGGAGTTAGGAAAGCCATAGAAACACACTGCGTAGGATACGGAAAGAGACGACTGGAAGACTTGCTGAGACATGCTGATCATGCCCACGATCAAATGCAGAAAAAGGAAGAAGAACAGAAGGCAAGTCAGGCTCAGGACAAACATCGCACCTCTCTCTCTCTCCTCCATGGTGCCGCAGCGGCTTCCTTCACCCTACTAACCTGTGCAACAGGACAGACCCGGGGACCGTTCACGATGTCAGAACCCGTGACAACACGCCCAGCCCAGCGGCCCCCAACCGGGTGACGACTGCTGCTTCACATGTGGCCAGCCCGGTCACTGGGCTGAAGACTGTCCACTCCGTCAAGGGCATCAACCAAAGGCGCGGAAGAGGCCGAGGATGGAGCAACGGACCTCACAACCAGTGGGCCCCACGGGGAGGCTCATACCGGGGTTCGGACTGACAGGCGACACGGGAGGAGGAGGTGGGGGTCCTGGACACATCTGCTGCCACATCAGGTCGTATGAATGCACAGACACAACCAAATACACTGATTTGCAATGAAGACTCTGCTTTGCTGTTAGCTTCCCCAGTTGGACAGTATGTATCTCATGAGCTAGCTTTCCGAAAACTGCCAATGATAACCTTGCGTCTTGCAAATGCTGAGCTGCCTTTCTTGTTAGACACGGGAGCCACACGAACGGTGGTGAGAACCGCCTATCGGCCGGCCACGGTTAACACGGAGCGGCCAAACGTTCCTCTCCACTGTTGCGAGTGGTACGTGTGTCACGGAGCCATTATCCGTTCCTGTGCGCTTGTTTGCCTGGATGACAGCTCATCAACAAAATTGCCTGTTTTAATTTCTGATAACTGCCCATTTAATTTGCTGGATAGAGATGGCATGATCCAACTGGGCATCTCTGTTGTTTCCACCTCATCAGGGCTGTACATCACTTCGCTACCAGCAGTGAATATTTTTTTGCATACACATAACCCCGCCCTCCCTCTACGGGTCTACATGTGGGCTCCTACCGCCTCCCAATACACACAGTGGCTCTGCTCCCTTGCTCACACACCACAACAGGGGACGCATCGACCTACATGACAACGGACAACCTACACTGCACCGCTCATGTCACGTGTACATTAGACACCGACCAAACTGCGTTGTTTTCGGTTGATGACTCGGTCCCGCACGTCTCCTTGGTAAAACCACGGGGTTCCCAGTGGACAGATACGGGTCCACTCGCGCGACAAGCTTCTCTGGCGTCAGATTGGCTTCCCGCCGACTCTTCACGCGACTGGTACCCCTCACTAAAATTATACCGGGTAGACGTCAGCGCCACCGTTGCGGTGACGCCACGAATGTTGGCTCTTTCCGCCCCCTCACCATCAGTGACTGAGGCCCATACACACACACACACACTGCACTTGCTCCGCAGCTTCACAACATCCCCTCCCATCTTTGGGCTGACGGGAAATAGGATGTAGGTCTCATACGTAATTGTGAGCCCGTCATCATTACCCCGAAATCCGACTTCCGTCCCCACCAACCTCAGTACCCTTTGAAACCGGAAGCGGTTAATGGCATCTGCCCTGTATTCAATGCCTTGCGTGTCAAGGGCATAATTGTCCCTTGCCCCACCTCCCCGGTTTCCACTCCCATCTTCCCCGCGAAGAAGATACGCCCACCCGGACAGCCCACTGAATGTGGAGGTTCGTTCAAGACCTTCAGGCAGTAAATGCAGCTGTCAGGGCCCGCACGCCCTGCGTCCCCAATCCCTACACCCTTATGTCTCAGGTTCCCCCTTCTGCACGGCGGTTTACCGTTGTGGACCTTGCCAACGCTTTCTTCAGCGTCCCTGTTCTGGTTTGCGTTCCTATTTGACGGTCGGCCTTACACATGGACAAGGCTGTGTCAGGGCTATTGTGAAAGCCCCACGATCTACAACGCGGCGCTTCGAGACAGCCTTAGCACACTTACGCTGACGCGCGGCTCAACCCTATGGCAGTACGTCGACGACCTCCTGCTTTGTGCCCCCACCACAACGCAGTGCAGCCGTGACTCGGTCTCTCTCTTACGCCATCTGGCCCAAGAAGGTCACCAAGCTAGTCTCTCCAAACTCCAATTTTGTCAACAACACGTCACTTTCCTCGGACACACGGTCCTATAACTCTAACCCTAACCCGTCTCTGGAAAAAACACACTGTCCCTTTTTTTCTTTTTTTTTTCTTTTTTTCTCCCCCTTTCTGTTTTTTTCCGTCTATGGGGAGGGCGCTCGTTTGCCGGATGTCGCGTCACGTTTCCCGTGACAACGGCGTGGGGGGCCGCCTTTTCCGGAGAGCGTGCCATCTACCGGAGGTGGTGTCATATTTCCCAGTTTATATTTAGAGGCGGAGCTCCATTCTCTCTTTTCGACGGAGTCCGGCAGAACTACGTCGCCCGCTGTTCGGTGAGTTGGACTAATGTTGGCTATTTTTTCGATTGTTAATTTGATTTTTACGAGCCTTAGAAGGCCACCGAGATGCCGCCCGGTCATTTTATTGTTGGAGGGAAATGTATGGTGAAAAAGGCGTTCTGTTAGTGGGATGTGTGAATAAACTATGTGTGGTGTCCCGTGGTTTGCGTGTATAACTATGTGTGAGTGTTTTTAGCCTATGTGTGGTGTGGTATGTAAATGACCAGGAGGTGTTGAAAAAATGTGCGTGCACCTGGCAAGAAAGTCCAGTCCGTGATCCAAGAGGGGTTGTCCGAGAAAGTCCAGGTCCGAGATCCGGGAAGTCGAGTCCGAAGGGAGGGGTCCAGATAGAGGGACAAGGGGGGAGATCGCAGGAGAGGTCCGGGGAGAAAACATGAAGGTCGCTGGGGACGAGGGAGACGCGGGGAGCCGTGGAAATCGCGGAGGGAGAGTCTTGGGAGGAAACAGAGACACGAAGATAAGACACTGGGGAATAAACAGAATGCAAGGAACGCTGGAGGGCTTGTCAGAACTTTACCGCAGGGTTCAGTACGTCGAAGCACAGAGAGACGTTCTGGGAGGCTTCTTGTAGAAGGCTGCCTGATTGCCACAGGTGTGCCTGATGGATGATGGCAAACACCTGGTGCAGTGCAGCGCTCGTCTCCTCAGAGCGCGAGCCGAGCGCTCGGATGTTTCCGGCACGTCCGAGCTGGGGGAGTGGCTTGAACGTGCCGGGGAGGCAGCTCGGGGCGGTGTCACCACAACAGGACCCCCCCTCCTACGGGAGACACCGGGCGACCGTCCGATGGCGTTGGGGTGGGCCCGATAGAACTCCTCCAGGAGTGCGGGGTCGGCCAGGTAGGACCGGGGAACCCAGCTGCGGTCCTCGGGCCCATAGCCAACCCAGTCCACCAGGTATTGGTACCCACGCCCCCAGCTGCGTACGGCGAGCAGCTGGTCGACATCCCAGACCATGTCACCACCGTCGAGGACCCTGGGGGGTGGAGGAGCTTGGACAGGGGGAGACAGGGGGCTGGTGGCTACCGGTTTGAGGCGCGAGACATGGAGACGGGATGGATCTTGAGTGAGGTAGGGAGATGGAGACGCACCGCCGAAGGGTTGACGATGCGGTCGATGGTGTAGGGACCGACGTAGCGGGGAGCCAGCTTCCGGTTGAGGGTAGGGAAGGGTAGTTCCCGGGCCAGGAGCCATACCTTCTGGCCAGGTCGATAAGCTGGAGCCGGCACTCTCCGCCGGTTGGCGCTGCGCCGGGCCCGCTCTGTAGCTCGCAACAGAGCGGCCCGGGCGTTCTTCCAAACGCGCCGACATCGGCGGAGATGGGCCCTCGTGGACGGGACCGCCACCTCCAACTCCTGATGGGGGAACAGAGGAGGTTGATAGCCAAGAGAACACTCGAAGGGGGACAAACCGGTAGCCGAACTCTCTATGGAGTTGAGCGAGTACTCCACCCAGGGCAGGTACTTGCTCCAGGAGGCGGGGTTGATGGTGGTAACACAACGCAAAGCCGCCTCCAGGGCTTGATTGGCCCGCTCTGCCTGCCCATTGGTCTGGGGGTGATACCCGGAGGAGAGGCTGACCGTGGCCCCAATCCCCTTACAGAAGGCCTGCCATACCTTCGAAGTGAACTGGGGACCACGGTCAGAGACAATGTCCAGGGGAATCCCATGGGGTCGGACGACGTGGGAGACGAGAAGGTCCGCCGTCTCGGCTGCAGAGGGGAGTTTGGTGAGGGCAACAAAGTGGACGGCCTTGGAAAACCGGTCGACAATGGTCAGAATGGTGTCATTGCCTTGCGACACGGGGAGGCCAGTTACAAAGTCCATTGCAATGTGGGACCAAGGTCGGCCGGGGACAGGAAGGGGGCGCAGGAGACCTGCTGGAGGGCGATGGAGAGCCTTGCTGCGGGCGCAGGTGGTGCAGGCTGCCACGAACTCTCTGGTGTCTGCCTCCATGGTGGGCCACCAGAAACCCCTGCGGATGAAGGCCGCCGTTCAGTAGACACCGGGGTGGCAGGCAAGATGGCTGGAGTGGCCCCACTCCAGCACCTGGGGCCGGACACAGGGAGGCACAAATAGCCGGTTCCGGGGTCCATTGCCTGGGTCGGGCTGGGCGCGCCGGGCCCTTCTCACCACCGATTCGATGGCCCAGGTGACGACACCCACCACCCGGTCCGGGGGAAGGATGGTGTCTGGGGCGTCATGGGACCCCTCGGGAAACAGACGGGAGAGGGCGTCTGCCCTGACGTTATTGGTGCCCGGGCGGTAGGTGAGGGTGAAGTCGAACTGGCTGAAGAAGAGAGCCCAGCGCGCCTGCCTGGGGTTGAGCCTCTTAGCCGTCCGCACGTAGGTCAGGTTCTTGTGATCGGACCATACGATGAACGGCTGCCCTGCTCCCTCCAGCCAGTGTCTCCACTCCTCTAGGGCGGCGTGGACGGCCAGCAACTCCCTGTTGCCGATGTCGTAATTCTTCTCCGCAGGACTGAAACGCCGGGAGAAGAAGGCGCACGGGTGGATCTTCTGGTCCTCCTCCGACCGCTGGGGGAGGACGGCTCCGATGCCCGTGTCCGATGCGTCCACCTCCACGATGAACTGCCTGCACGGGTCCGGGTGGGCGAGCACCGGAGCCGTTGTGAACAGCCTCTTCAGGGCCAAAAGGCGGCTTCTGCCTCCGTGGTCCAGGAGAAGGGGCGGAGGTTGGAGGTGAGTGCAGTGAGGGGGGCGGCCACACGGCTGAACCCCCTGATGAAGCGCCGGTAGAAGTTTGCAAACCCCAGGATGCGCTGGAGTTGCGTCCTGTTAGTGGGCCGTGCCCACTCCTCCACCGCTCGGGTCTTCCTGGGGTCAGTGCGGACGAGCCCCTTCTCCACGATGTGGCCAAGGAACTCCACGGAGGCGGAGTGGAACACGCACTTCTCGGCTTTCACGAAGAGCCTGTTCTCCAGCAGCCGTTGGAGGACCAGGCGGACATGCTGGTGGTGTTCCTCCTCAGTCCTGGAGAACACGAGGATGTCATCAAGGTACACCACCGCGAACGTGTTCAGCATGTCCCGGAGCACGTCGTTGACCAACGCCTGGAAGACGGCCGGGGCGTTGGTGAGGCCGAAGGGCATAACGAGGTATTCGAAATGCCTTAGGTGGGTGTTGAAGGCCGTCTTCCATTCATCCCCTTCCCGGATGCGCACCAGGTGGTACGCGCTGCGCAGGTCCAGCTTCGTGAACACCGTGGCGTGAGTGAGTGGCTCGAATGTGGAACTCATAAGGGGGAGAGGATATTTATTTTTCACCGTGATGTTATTTAGCATTCGATAATCTATGTAAGGCCTCAGGCTGCCCTCCTTCTTTGCCACAAAAAAGAAGTCCGCTGCCACCGGGGAAGACGAGGGCCTTATGATTCCTGAGGCCAGGGACTCTGTGATATAATTGCGCATAGCGTCCTTCTCCGGGACGGAGAGGTTATACAACCGACCGGTGGGAAGGGCGGCCCCGGGAAAGAGATCTATGGCACAATCATAGGGACGGTGAGGGGGGAGGGAAAGTGCACTGTCTTTACTAAATACAGGGGCTAAATCGTGATAAATGGGAGGAACACCAGTGAGATCCGTGGGAGGAGGCACGGGTCTGAGGCCGCTGGACGGGGAGTGGGCGGAGCGAAGGCAGTTGGCATGACACGCAACGCTCCAACCCAAAATCCGCCCAGTAGACCAAGAGATGTAGGGATCGTGCCGTTCCAACCACGGTCTTCCTAACACCAGGGGCGCTGTGGGGGCGTGCAAAACCAAGAAACGGATAGCTTCCACGTGATTACCCGAAAGGGTGAGGGTGAGGGAAGCAGTGCTATGTGTGATCTTACCAAGTGAACGACCATCTAGGGCTTGGGCTGTGAGGGGTGTGTCTAGGGGGACGAGTGGAATGCCGGCCTGCCGGGCCAGCGAGATGTCCATCAAACACTCGTCCGCCCCCAAATCCAGGA
Organism: Lampris incognitus; assembly: GCF_029633865.1. Taxonomy (NCBI): domain Eukaryota; kingdom Metazoa; phylum Chordata; class Actinopteri; order Lampriformes; family Lampridae; genus Lampris; species Lampris incognitus. The sequence continues at coordinate 413,409 of NW_026611576.1, read as the reverse complement.
GTGCACCAACAGACAGTGAGTCGTTACCCCAGGTGAGAGTGACCGGAAAAAGGTGGTTGTGCTCCTTCTTGGGCTGGGGCTGAGGAAGGGTCGTCAGGCTCACTAGGACACCCCTCACTAGTGAGCCGGGCCTTTTTGGGCGAGTCGGGCAGGCCTTGATGTAGTGGCCCGACCTCCCGCAGTAGAGGCAGAGGTGGCCACGCATCCTCTGCTCCCTAACCTCCAGCGGGAACCGTGACCGACCCAACTGCATGGGCTCCTCCTCCGGCCTGGATCCAGAAGCCACCCAGGGTTGCGAGGGGGAGTGTGAGGGTGGAGAGAGCCCACGGGACGCTGACCCAGGGAAGGCACCGGTAGAACGGACGGGGGTTAGTCTATGGGAGGGGCCAGCGCGCGGGGCGCGTTCCTGGTGCCGCTCCTGCAGCCGTTCGTCCATCTGGAGGGCGAGGGTGACGAGTTCGTTGAAGGAGGCAGGGCGGTCCCGAACGATGAGATCTTTGAACGGGTCGCTCAGCCCCCTCCTGTACGCGCTCTTGAGCGCTTTGTCATCCCACCCACTGTCTGCCGCGAGTATCCTTACCTACAAGGAATAATCTGCCACCGACCTGGCTCCCTGTTGGATGGAATGGAGGCGGCCGGCAGCGTCCTGCCCGTCAGCTGGGTGGTCGAACACCAGATTGAACTCGCGGCGGAAGGCACCATAGTCCGAGGCGAGCTGCTCGGTAAGGCCTACCGCCACTATGGCCCAGCTGAGGGCTTTGCCGGTGAGGAGGGACATGACAAGGGCTGCCTTGGTCTCTCCTGTCCTATACCTGGCTGGCTGGTGTTTGAACAGGAGCTCACACTGACCAAGGAAACCCCTGCACAGCTCGAACTCCCCACCGAAGGCCTTCGGGCAGGGGAGGTTAGGCTCGCACCAGGGGTCCAGTGGGGGTTGACTCGGAGGAGGGGGAACGTCGGGACCAGGAACGGGGAAACAGAAGGCCGAGCTGGGGGCAGAGACCGAGGCCAGGGCAGGGTGGTCGCTCATCCTGGAGACCGCTGTGGAGAGTGCAGCGATCTGTGCGGTGAGGGCATCTAACGCGCTCGTCACGGCCTGGGAGCCGGAGTGAAGATCGCTGGTCTCTGCGGTGACACGAGTGAAGGCAGTAGTGAGCTCTGAGCGGAGAGAGGCAAGTTGGCAACTGTGACTTCTTACTACTGCCTCTAGGGGGACGGGGCTCTGGGGCGTCACAGGGACCGTCCGCTCCTTGGGTTTGCCTGGGTCCATAATGGCTCCGACGTTCTGTTGTGCTCGCGCACCAGAACCTGACCCGTGTGGCGAAACCCAAGACAGACAGACACGAGATGACTTCTAAATCTACAAAGGGGGGTTTTATTGTGGGAGGGAAATGTATGGTGAAAAAGGCGTTCTGTTAGTGGGATGTGTGAATAAACTATGTGTGGTGTCCCGTGGTTTGCGTGTATAACTATGTGTGAGTGTTTTTAGCCTATGTGTGGTGTGGTATGTAAATGACCAGGAGGTGTTGAAAAAATGTGCGTGCACCTGGCAAGAAAGTTCAGTCCGTGATCCAAGAGTGGTTGTCCGAGAAAGTCCAGGTCCGAGATCCGGGAAGTCGAGTCCGAAAGGAGGGGTCCAGATAGAGGGACAAGGGGGGAGATCGCAGGAGAGGTCCGGGGAGAAAACGTGAAGGTCGCTGGGGACGAGGGAGACGCGGGGAGCCGTGGAAATCGCGGAGGGAGAGTCTTGGGAGGAAACAGAGACACGAAGATAAGACACTGGGGAATAAACAGAATGCAAGGAACGCTGGAGGGCTTGTCAGAACTTTACCTCAGGGTTCAGTACGTCGAAGCACAGAGAGACGTTCTGGGAGGCTTCTTGTAGAAGGCTGCCTGATTTCCACAGGTGTGCCTGATGGATGATGGCAAACACCTGGTGCAGTGCAGCGCTCGTCTCCTCAGAGCGCGAGCCGAGCGCTCGGATGTTTCCGGCACGTCCGAGCTGGGGGAGTGGCTTGAACGTGCCGGGGAGGCAGCTCGGGGCGGTGTAACCACAACACTCACCTCTGCAAACATTTCCTGGTCGGCCTGCAGGACGGAGTTAGGAAAGCCATAGAAACACACTGCGTAGGATACGGAAAGAGACGACTGGAAGACTTGCTGAGACATGCTGATCATGCCCACGATCAAATGCAGAAAAAGGAAGAAGAACAGAAGGCAAGTCAGGCTCAGGACAAACATCGCACCTCTCTCTCTCTCCTCCATGGTGCCGCAGCGGCTTCCTTCACCCTACTAACCTGTGCAACAGGACAGACCCGGGGACCGTTCACGATGTCAGAACCCGTGACAACACGCCCAGCCCAGCGGCCCCCAACCGGGTGACGACTGCTGCTTCACATGTGGCCAGCCCGGTCACTGGGCTGAAGACTGTCCACTCCGTCAAGGGCATCAACCAAAGGCGCGGAAGAGGCCAAGGATGGAGCAACGGACCTCACAACCAGTGGGCCCCACGGGGAGGCTCATACCGGAGTTCGGACTGACAGGCGACACGGGAGGAGGAGGAGGGGGTCCTGGACACATCTGCTGCCACATCAGGTCGTATGAATGCACAGACACAACCAAATACACTGATTTGCAATGAAGACTCTGCTTTGCTGTTAGCTTCCCCAGTTGGACAGTATGTATCTCATGAGCTAGCTTTCCGAAAACTGCCAATGATAACCTTGCGTCTTGCAAATGCTGAGCTGCCTTTCTTGTTAGACACGGGAGCCACACGAACGGTGGTGAGAACCGCCTATCGGCCGGCCACGGTTAACACGGAGCGGCCAAACGGTCCTCTCCACTGTTGCGAGTGGTACGTGTGTCACGGAGCCATTATCCGTTCCTGTGCGCTTGTTTGCCTGGATGACAGCTCATCAACAAAATTGCCTGTTTTAATTTCTGATAACTGCCCATTTAATTTGCTGGATAGAGATGGCATGATCCAACTGGGCATCTCTGTTGTTTCCACCTCATCAGGGCTGTACATCACTTCGTTACCAGCAGCGAATATTTTTTTGCATACACATAACCCCGCCCTCCCTCTACGGGTCTACATGTGGGCTCCTACCGCCTCCCAATACACACAGTGGCTCTGCTCCCTTGCTCACACACCACAACAGGGGACGCATCGACCTACATGACAGCAGACAACCTACACTGCACCGCTCATGTCACGTGTACATTAGACACCAACCAAACTGCGTTGTTTTCGGTTGATGACTCGGTCCCGCACGTCTCCTTGGTAAAACCACGGGGTTCCCAGTGGACAGATACGGGTCCACTCGCGCGACAAGCTTCTCTGGCGTCAGATTGGCTTCCCGCCGACTCTTCACGCGACTGGTCCCCCTCACTAAAATTATACCGGGTAGACGTCAGCGCCACCGTTGCTGTGACGCCACGAATGTTGGCTCTGTCCGCCCCCTCACCATCAGTGACTGAGGCCCATACACTGGCACACACACTGCACTTGCTCCGCAGCTTCACAACATCCCCTCCCATCTTTGGGCTGACGGGAAATAGGATGTAGGTCTCATACGTAATTGTGAGCCCGTCATCATTACCCCGAAATCCGACTTCCGTCCCCACCAACCTCAGTACCCTTTGAAACCGGAAGCGGTTAATGGCATCTGCCCTGTATTCAATGCCTTGCGTGTCAAGGGCATAACTGTCCCTCGCCCCACCTCCCCGGTTTCCACTCCCATCTTCCCCGCGAAGAAGATACGCCCACCCGGACAGCCCACTGAATGGAGGTTCGTTCAAGACCTTCAGGCAGTAAATGCAGCTGTCAGGGCCCGCACGCCCTGCGTCCCCAATCCCTACACCCTTATGTCTCAGGTTCCCCCTTCTGCACGGCGGTTTACCGTTGTGGACCTTGCCAACGCTTTCTTCAGCGTCCCTGTTCTGGTTTGCGTTCCTATTTGACGGTCGGCCTTACACATGGACAAGGCTGTGTCAGGGCTATTGTGAAAGCCCCACGATCTACAACGCGGCGCTTCGAGACAGCCTTAGCACACTTACGCTGACGCGCGGCTCAACCCTATGGCAGTACGTCGACGATCTCCTGCTTTGTGCCCCCACCACAACGCAGTGCAGCCGTGACTCGGTCTCTCTCTTACGCCATCTGGCCCAAGAAGGTCACCAAGCTAGTCTCTCCAAACTCCAATTTTGTCAACAACACGTCACTTTCCTCGGACACACGGTCCTATAACTCTAACCCTAACCCGTCTCTGGAAAAAACACACTGTCCCTTTTTTTCTTTTTTTTTTCTTTTTTTCTCCCCCTTTCTGTTTTTTTCCGTCTATGGGGAGGGCGCTCGTTTGCCGGATGTCGCGTCACGTTTCCCGTGACAACGGCGTGGGGGGCCGCCTTTTCCGGAGAGCGTGCCATCTACCGGAGGTGGTGTCATATTTCCCAGTTTATATTTAGAGGCGGAGCTCCATTCTCTCTTTTCGACGGAGTCCGGCAGAACTACGTCGCCCGCTGTTCGGTGAGTTGGACTAATGTTGGCTTTTTTTTTTGATTGTTAATTTGATTTTTACGAGCCTTAGAAGGCCACCGAGATGCCGCCCGGTCATTTTATTGTTGGAGGGAAATGTATGGTGAAAAAGGCGTTCTGTTAGTGGGATGTGTGAATAAACTATGTGTGGTGTCCCGTGGTTTGCGTGTATAACTATGCGTGAGTGTTTTTAGCCTATGTGTGGTGCGGTATGTAAATGACCAGGAGGTGTTGAAAAAATGTGCGTGCACCTGGCAAGAAAGTCCAGTCCGTGATCCAAGAGGGGTTGTCCGAGAAAGTCCAGGTCCGAGATCCGGGAAGTCGAGTCCGAAAGGAGGGTTCCAGATAGAGGGACAAGGGGGGAGATCGCAGGAGAGGTCCGGGGAGAAAACGTGAAGGTCACTGGGGACGAGGGAGACGCGGGGAGCCGTGGAAATCGCGGAGGGAGAGTCTTGGGAGGAAACAGAGACAGGAAGGTAAGACACTGGGGAATAAACAGAATGCAAGGAACGCTGGAGGGCTTGTCAGAACTTTACCGCAGGGTTCAGTACGTCGAAGCACAGAGAGACGTTCTGGGAGGCTTCTTGTAGAAGGCTGCCTGATTGCCACAGGTGTGCCTGATGGATGATGGCAAACACCTGGTGCAGTGCAGCGCTCGGGATGTTTCCGGCACGTCCGAGCTGGGGGAGTGGCTTGAACGTGCCGGGGAGGCAGCTCGGGGCGGTGTAACCACAACAGGACCCCCCCTCCTACGGGAGACACCGGGCGACCGTCCGATGGCGTTGGGGTGGGCCCGATAGAACTCCTCCAGGAGTGCGGGGTCGGCCAGGTAGGACCGGGGAACCCAGCTGCGGTCCTCGGGCCCATAGCCAACCCAGTCCACCAGGTATTGGTACCCACGCCCCCGGCGGCGTACGGCGAGCAGCTGGTCGACATCCCAGACCATGTCACCACCGTCGAGGATCCTGGGGGGTGGAGGAGCTTGGACAGGGGGAGACAGGGGGCTGGTGGCTACCGGTTTGAGGCGCGAGACATGGAAGACGGGATGGATCTTGAGTGAGGTAGGGAGATGGAGACGCACCGCCGAAGGGTTGACGATGCGGTCGATGGTGTAGGGACCGACGTAGCGGGGAGCCAGCTTCCGGTTGATGGTAGGGAAGGGCAGGTCCCGGGCCAGGAGCCATACCTTCTGGCCAGGTCGATAAGCTGGAGCCGGCACTCTCCGCCGGTTGGCGCTGCGCCGGGCCCGCTCTGTAGCTCGCAACAGAGCGGCCCGGGCGGTCTACCAAACGAGATGGGCCTTCGTGGACGGGACCGCCACCTCCAACTCCTGATGGGGGAACAGAGGAGGTTGATAGCCAAGAGAACACTCGAAGGGGGACAAACCGGTAGCCGAACTCTCCATGGAGTTGAACGAGTACTCCACCCAGGGCAGGTACTTGCTCCAGGAGGCGGGGTTGCTGGTGGTAACGCAACGCAAAGCCGCCTCCAGGGCTTGATTGGCCCGCTCTGCCTGCCCATTGGTCTGGGGGTGATACCCGGAGGAGAGGCTGACCGTGGCCCCAATCCCCTTACAGAAGGCCTGCCATACCTTCGAAGTGAACTGGGGACCACGGTCAGAGACAATGTCCAGGGGAATCCCATGGGGTCGGACGAAGTGGGAGACGAGAAGGTCCGCCGTCTCGGCTGCAGAGGGGAGTTTGGTGAGGGCAACAAAGGGGACGGCCTTGGAAAACCGGTCGACAATGGTCAGAATGGTGTCATTGCCTTGCGACACGGGGAGGCCAGTTACAAAGTCCAAGGCAATGTGGGACCAAGGTCGGCCGGGGACAGGAAGGGGGCGCAGGAGACCTGCTGGAGGGCGATGGAGAGCCTTGCTGCGGGCGCAGGTGGTGCAGGCTGCCACGAATTCTCTGGTGTCTGCCTCCATGGTGGGCCACCAGAAACCCCTGCGGATGAAGGCCGCCGTTCGGTAGACACCGGGGTGGCAAGCAAGATGGCTGGAGTGGCCCCACTCCAGCACCTGGGGCCGGACACAGGGAGGCACAAATAGCCGGTTCCGGGGTCCATTGCGTGGGTCGGGTTGGGCGCGCTGGGCCCTTCTCACCACCGATGGCCCAGGTGACGACACCCACCACCCGGGCCGGGGGAAGGATGGTGTCTGGGGCGTCAGGGGACCCCTCGGGAAACAGACGGGAGAGGGCGTCTGCCCTGACGTTCTTGGTGCCCGGGCGGTAGGTGAGGGTGAAGTCGAACCGGCTGAAGAAGAGAGCCCAGCGCGCCTGCCTGGGGTTGAGCCTCTTAGCCGTCCGCACGTAGGTCAGGTTCTTGTGATCGGACCATACGATGAACGGCTGCCCTGCTCCCTCCAGCCAGTGTCTCCACTCCTCTAGGGCGGCGTGGACGGCCAGCAACTCCCTGTTGCCGATGTCGTAATTCTTCTCCGCAGGACTGAAACGCCGGGAGAAGAAGGCGCACGGGTGGATCTTCTGGTCCTCCTCCGACCGCTGGGAGAGGACGGCTCCGATGCCCGTGTCCGATGCGTCCACCTCCACGATGAACTGCCTGCACGGGTCCGGGTGGGCGAGCACCGGAGCCGTTGTGAACAGCCTCTTCAGGGCCAAAAGGCGGCTTCTGCCTCCGTGGTCCAGGAGAAGGGGCGGAGGTTGGAGGTGAGTGCAGTGAGGGGGGCGGCCACACGGCTGAACCCCCTGATGAAGCGCCGGTAGAAGTTTGCAAACCCCAGGAAGCGCTGGAGTTGCGTCCTGTTAGTGGGCCGTGCCCACTCCTCCACCGCTCGGGTCTTCCTGGGGTCAGTGCGGACGAGCCCCTTCTCCACGATGTGGCCAAGGAACTCCACGGAGGCGGAGTGGAACACGCACTTCTCGGCTTTCACGAAGAGCCTGTTCTCCAGCAGCCGTTGGAGGACCAGGCGGACATGCTGGTGGTGTTCCTCCTCAGTCCTGGAGAACACGAGGATGTCATCCAGGTACACCACCGCGAACGTGTTCAGCATGTCCCGGAGCACGTCGTTGACCAACGCCTGGAAGACGGCCGGGGCGTTGGTGAGGCCGAAGGGCATAACGAGGTATTCGAAATGCCTTAGGTGGGTGTTGAAGGCCGTCTTCCATTCATCCCCTTCCCGGATGCGCACCAGGTGGTACGCGCTGCGCAGGTCCAGCTTCGTGAACACCGTGGCGTGAGTGAGTAGCTCGAACGTGGAACTCATAAGGGGGAGTGGATATTTATTTTTCACCGTGATGTTATGTAGCATTCGATAATCTATGTAAGGCCTCAGGCTGCCCTCCTTCTTTGCCACAAAAAAGAAGTCCGCTGCCACCGGGGAAGACGAGGGCCTTATGATTCCTGAGGCCAGGGACTCTGTGATATAATTGCGCATAGCCTCCTTCTCCGGGACGGAGAGGTTATGCAACCGACCGGTGGGAAGGGCGGCCCCGGGAAAGAGATCAATGGCACAATCATAGGGACGGTGAGGGGGGAGGGAAAGTGCACTGTCTTTACTAAATCTACTACTACTTTCGGCTGCTCCCGTTAGGGGTCGCCACAGCGGATCATCCGTTTCCATTTCTTCCTGTCTTCTGCGTCTTCCTCTGTCACACCAGCCACCTGCATGTCTTCCCTCACCACATCCATAAACCTCCTCTTTGGCCTTCCTCTTCTCCTCTTCCCTGGCAGCTCCATATTCAGCATCCTTCTCCCAATATACTCAGCATCTCTCCTCCACACATGTCCAAGCCATCTCAATCTTGCCTCTCTTGCTTTGTCTCCAAACCGTCCAACCTGAGCGGTCCCTCTAATATAATCGTTCCTAATCCTGTCCTTCTTCGTTACTCCCAGTGAAAATCTTAGCATCTTCAACTCTGCCACCTCCAGCTCCGCCTCCTGTCTTTTCGTCAGTGCCACTGTCTCCAAACCATATAACATAGCTGGTCTCACAACCATCTTGTAAACTTTCCCTTTAACTCTTGCTGGTACCCTTCTGTCGCAAATCACTCCTGACACACTTCTCCACCCACTCCAACCTGCCTGCACTCTCTTTTTCACCTCTCTACTGCACTCCCCGTTACTTTGGACAGTTGACCCCAAGTATTTAAACTCAGATGTCTTTGTCACCTCCACTCCTTGCATCCTGACCATTCCACTGTCCTCTCTCTCATTCACGCATAGGTATTCCGTCTTGCTCCTACTGACTTTCATTCCTCTTCTCTCTAGTGCATACCTCCACCTCTCCAGGCTCTCCTCAACCTGCACCCTACTCTCACTACAGATCACAATGTCATCCGCGAACATCATCGTCCATGGAGACTCCTGCCTGATCTTGTCCGTCAACCTGTCCATCACCATTGCAAACAAGAAAGGGCTAAGAGCCGATCCTTGATGTAATCCCACCTCCACCTTGAACCCATCCGTCATTCCAACCGCACACCTCACCATTGTCACACTTCCCTCATACGTATCCTGCACCACTCCTACATACTTCTCTGCAACTCCTGACTTCCTCATACAATACCACACCTCCTCTCTCGGTACTCTGTCATAAGCTTTCTCTAAATCTACAAAGACACAATGCAACTCTTTCTGGCCTTCTCTATACTTCTCAATCAACATTCTCAAAGCAAACATCGCATCTGTGGTGCTCTTTCGTGGCATGAAACCATACTGCTGCTCGCTGATCGTCACCTCTCCTCTTAACCTAGCTTCTATTACTCTTTCCCAAATCTTCATGCTGTGGCTGATCAACTTTATACCTCTGTAGTTGTTACAGTTCTGCACATCGCCCTTGTTCTTGAAAATCGGTACCAGTATGCTTCTTCTCCACTCCTCAGGCATCCTCTCACTTTCCAGGATTGTGTTAAACAATCTAGTTAGAAAGTCCACTGCCATCTCTCCTAAACATCTCCATGCCTCCACAGGTATGTCATCAGGACCAACTGCCTTTCCATTCTTCATCCTCTTCATAGCTGCCCTCACTTCCTCCTTGCTAATCCGCTGAACTTCCTGATTCACTATCCCTACATCATCCAACCTTCTCTCTCTCTCATTTTCTTCATTCATCAGCCCCTCAAAGTATTCCTTCCACCTTCTTAGCACACTCTCCTCGCTTGTCAGCACATTTCCATCTCTATCCTTGATCGCCCTAACTTGCTGCACATCCTTTGCAGCTTGGTCCCTCTGTCTAGCCAATCGGTACAAGTCCTTTTCTCCTTCCTTAGTGTCTAATCTGTCATACAACTCACCATACGCCTTTTCCTTTGCCTTTGCCACCTCTCTCTTTGCTTTACGCTGCATCTCCTTGTACTCCTGTCTACTTTCTTCATCTCTCTGACTATCCCACTTCTTCTTTGCCAACCTTTTCCTCTGTATAATTTGCTGTACTTCCTCATCCCACCACCAAGTCTCCTTGTCTTCCTTTCTCTGTCCTGATGACACACCAAGTACCTTCCTAGCTGTCTCCCTCACTCTTTCTGCAGTGGTTTTCCAGCCATCTGGCAACTCTTCACTACCACCCAGTGCCTGTCTTAACTCCTGCCTGAACTCCACACAACAGTCTTCCTTCTTCAACTTCCACCATTTGATCTTCGGCTGTGTCTTCACTCGCTTCCTCTTCTTGGTCTCCAAAGTCATCCTACAGACCACCATCCGATGCTGCCTGGCTACGCTCTCCCCTGTCACCACCTTGCAGTCTCCAATCCCTTTTAGATGGTGCCTTCTACATAAGATATAGTCCACCTGTGTGCACTTCCCTCCACTCTTGTACGTCACCCTGTGTTCCTCCCTCTTCTTGAAATATGTATTCACCACAGCCATTTCCATCCTTTTCGCAAAATCGACCACCATCTGTCCTTCCACATTTCTCTTCTTGACTCCATACTTTCCCATCACCTCCTCATCACCTCTGTTCCCTTCACCAACATGTCCATTGAAGTCCGCTCCAATCACCACTCTCTCCTCCTTGGGTACCCTCTCCACCATGTCGTCCAACTCATTCCAGAATTCTTCTTTTTCATCCATCTCACACCCAACTTGCGGGGCATATACGCTGATAACATTCAGCAATAAACCTTCAATTTCCAGCTTCATACTCATCACTCTGTCTGACACTCTCTTCACCTCCAGCACGCTCTTGACATACTCTTCCTTCAGAATTACCCCTACCCCATTTCTCCTCCCATTCACACCATGGTAGAAGAGTTTGAACCCACCTCCGATACTCCTGGCCTTACTCCCCTTCCACCTGGTCTCTTGCACACACAGTATGCCTACCTTTCTTCTTTCCATCATGTCAGCCAGCTCTCTCCCTTTACCAGTCATAGTGCCAACATTCAAAGTTCCAACTCTCACCTCCACATGCCTACCCTTCCTCCTCTCTAGCTGCCTCTGGACATGCTTTCCTCCTCTCCTTCTCCTTCGCCCAACAGTAGCATAGTTTCCACCGACACCCTGCTGGTTAACAGTACCGGTGGCGGTCGTTGGTAACCCGGGCCTCGACCGATCCGGTATGTAAGTCTTATTTATGATCCGCATATTTGATTTGGCAAAGATTTTACGCCGGATGCCCTTCCTGACGCAACCCTCCCCATTTGTCCGGGCTTGGGACCGGCACTAAGGATGCACTGGCTTGTGCATCCTCAGTGGCTGGGTTGCACTGTCTTTACTAAATAAATACAGGGGCTAAATCGTGATAAATGGGAGGAACACCAGTGAGATCCGTGGGAGGAGGCACGGGTCTGAGGCCGCTGGACGGGGAGTGGGCGGAGCGAAGGCAGTTGGCATGACACGCAACGCTCCAACCCAAAATCCGCCCAGTAGACCAAGAGATGTAGGGATCGTGCCGTTCCAACCACGGTCTTCCTAACACCAGGGGCGCTGTGGGGGCGTGCAAAACCAAGAAACGGATAGCTTCCACGTGATTACCCGAAAGGGTGAGGGTGAGGGAAGCAGTGCTATGTGTGATCTTACCAAGTGAACGACCATCTAGGGCTTGGGCTGTGAGGGGTGTGTCTAGGGGGACGAGTGGAATGCCGGCCTGCCGGGCCAGCGAGATGTCCATCAAACACTCGTCCGCCCCCGAATCCAGGAGTGCACCAACAGACAGTGAGTCGTTACCCCAGGTGAGAGTGACCGGAAAAAGGTGGTTGTGCTCCTTCTTGGGCTGGGGCTGAGGAAGGGTCGTCAGGCTCACTAGGACACCCCTCACTAGTGAGCCGGGCCTTTTTGGGCGAGTCGGGCAGGCCTTGATGTAGTGGCCCGACCTCCCGCAGTAGAGGCAGAGGTGGCCACGCATCCTCTGCTCCCTAACCTCCAGCGGGAGCCGTGACCGACCCAACTGCATGGGCTCCTCCTCCGGCCTGGATCCAGAAGCCACCCAGGGTTGCGAGGGGGAGTGTGAGGGTGGAGAGAGCCCACGGGACGCTGACCCAGGGAAGGCACCGGTAGAACGGACGGGGGTTGGTCTATGGGAGGGGCCAGCGCGAGGGGCGCGTTCCTGGCGCCGCTCTTGCAGCCGTTCGTCCATCTGGAGGGCGAGGGTGACGAGCTCGTTGAAGAAGGCAGGGCGGTCCCGAACGATGAGATCTTTGATGGGGTCGCTCAGCCCCCTCCTGTACGCGCACTTGAGCGCAGTGTCATCCCACCCACTGTCTGCCGCGAGTATCCTTACCTCCAAGGAATAATCTGCCACCGACCTGGCTCCCTGTTGGATGGAATGGAGGCGGCCGGCAGCGTCCTGCCCGTCAGCTGGGTGGTCGAACACCAGATTAAACTCGCGGCGGAAGGCACAATAGTCCGAGGCGAGCTGCTCGGTATGGCCTACCGCCGCTATGGCCCAGCTGAGGGCTTTGCCGGTGAGGAGGGACATGACAAGGGCTACCTTGGTCTCTCCTGTCCTATACCTGGCTGGCTGGTGTTTGAACAGGAGCTCACACTGACCAAGGAAACCCCTGCACAGCTCGAACTCCCCACCGAAGGCCTTCGGGCAGGGGAGGTTAGGCTCGCACCAGGGGTCCAGTGGGGGTTGACTCGGAGGAGGGGGAACGTCGGGACCAGGAACGGGGAAACAGAAGGCCGAGCTGGGGGCAGAGACCGAGGCCAGGGCAGGGTGGTCACTCATCCTGGAGACCGCTGTGGAGAGTGCAGGGATCTGCGCGGTGAGGGCATCTAACGCGCTCGTCGCGGCCTGGGAGCCGGACTGAAGATCGCTGACCTCTCCGGTGACACGGGTGAAGGCAGTAGTAAGCTCTGAGCGGAGAGAGGCAAGTTGGCAACTGTGACTTCTTACTACTGCCTCTAGGGGGACGGGGCTCTGGGGCGTCACAGGGACCGTCCGCTCCTTGGGTTTGCCTGGGTCCATAATGGCTCCGACGTTCTGTTGTGCTCGCGCACCAGAACCTGACCCGTGTGGCGAAACCCAAGACAGACAGACACGAGATGACTTCTAAATCTACAAAGGGGGGTTTTATTGTGGGAGGGAAATGTATGGTGAAAAAGGCGTTCTGTTAGTGGGATGTGTGAATAAACTATGTGTGGTGTCCCGTGGTTTGCCTGTATAACTATGCGTGAGTGTTTTTAGCCTATGTGTGGTGTGGTATGTAAATGACCAGGAGGTGTTGAAAAAATGTGCGTGCACCTGGCAAGAAAGTCCAGTCCGTGATCCAAGAGGGGTTGTCCGAGAAAGTCCAGGTCCGAGATCCGGGAAGTCGAGTCCGAAGGGAGGGGTCCAGATAGAGGGACAAGGGGGGAGATCGCAGGAGAGGTCCGGGGAGAAAACGTGAAGGTCGCTGGGGACGAGGGAGATGCGGAAATCGCGGAGGGAGAGTCTTGGGAGGAAACAGAGACACGAAGATAAGACACTGGGGAATAAACAGAATGCAAGGAACGCTGGAGGGCTTGTCAGAACTTTACCTCAGGGTTCAGTACGTCGAAGCACAGAGAGACGTTCTGGGAGGCTTCTTGTAGAAGGCTGCCTGATTTCCACAGGTGTGCCTGATGGATGATGGCAAACACCTGGTGCAGTGCAGCGCTCGTCTCCTCAGAGCGCGAGCCGAGCGCTGGGATGTTTCCGGCACGTCCGAGCTGGGGGAGTGGCTTGAACGTGCCGGGGAGGCAGCTCGGGGCGGTGTAACCACAACACTCACCTCTGCAAACATTTCCTGGTCGGCCTGCAGGACGGAGTTAGGAAAGCCATAGAAACACACTGCGTAGGATACGGAAAGAGACGACTGGAAGACTTGCTGAGACATGCTGATCATGCCCACGATCAAATGCAGAAAAAGGAAGAAGAACAGAAGGCAAGTCAGGCTCAGGACAAACATCGCACCTCTCTCTCTCTCCTCCATGGTGCCGCAGCGGCTTCCTTCACCCTACTAACCTGTGCAACAGGACAGACCCGGGGACCGTTCACGATGTCAGAACCCGTGACAACACGCCCAGCCCAGCGGCCCCCAACCGGGTGACGACTGCTGCTTCACATGTGGCCAGCCCGGTCACTGGGCTGAAGACTGTCCACTCCGTCAAGGGCATCAACCAAAGGCGCGGAAGAGGCCGAGGATGGAGCAACGGACCTCACAACCAGTGGGCCCCACGGGGAGGCTCATACCGGGGTTCGGACTGACAGGCGACACGGGAGGAGGAGGTGGGGGTCCTGGACACATCTGCTGCCACATCAGGTCGTATGAATGCACAGACACAACCAAATACACTGATTTGCAATGAAGACTCTGCTTTGCTGTTAGCTTCCCCAGTTGGACAGTATGTATCTCATGAGCTAGCTTTCCGAAAACTGCCAATGATAACCTTGCGTCTTGCAAATGCTGAGCTGCCTTTCTTGTTAGACACGGGAGCCACACGAACGGTGGTGAGAACCGCCTATCGGCCGGCCACGGTTAACACGGAGCGGCCAAACGTTCCTCTCCACTGTTGCGAGTGGTACGTGTGTCACGGAGCCATTATCCGTTCCTGTGCGCTTGTTTGCCTGGATGACAGCTCATCAACAAAATTGCCTGTTTTAATTTCTGATAACTGCCCATTTAATTTGCTGGATAGAGATGGCATGATCCAACTGGGCATCTCTGTTGTTTCCACCTCATCAGGGCTGTACATCACTTCGCTACCAGCAGTGAATATTTTTTTGCATACACATAACCCCGCCCTCCCTCTACGGGTCTACATGTGGGCTCCTACCGCCTCCCAATACACACAGTGGCTCTGCTCCCTTGCTCACACACCACAACAGGGGACGCATCGACCTACATGACAACGGACAACCTACACTGCACCGCTCATGTCACGTGTACATTAGACACCGACCAAACTGCGTTGTTTTCGGTTGATGACTCGGTCCCGCACGTCTCCTTGGTAAAACCACGGGGTTCCCAGTGGACAGATACGGGTCCACTCGCGCGACAAGCTTCTCTGGCGTCAGATTGGCTTCCCGCCGACTCTTCACGCGACTGGTACCCCTCACTAAAATTATACTGGGTAGACGTCAGCGCCACCGTTGCGGTGACGCCACGAATGTTGGCTCTTTCCGCCCCCTCACCATCAGTGACTGAGGCCCATACACACACACACACACTGCACTTGCTCCGCAGCTTCACAACATCCCCTCCCATCTTTGGGCTGACGGGAAATAGGATGTAGGTCTCATACGTAATTGTGAGCCCGTCATCATTACCCCGAAATCCGACTTCCGTCCCCACCAACCTCAGTACCCTTTGAAACCGGAAGCGGTTAATGGCATCTGCCCTGTATTCAATGCCTTGCGTGTCAAGGGCATAATTGTCCCTTGCCCCACCTCCCCGGTTTCCACTCCCATCTTCCCCGCGAAGAAGATACGCCCACCCGGACAGCCCACTGAATGGAGGTTCGTTCAAGACCTTCAGGCAGTAAATGCAGCTGTCAGGGCCCGCACGCCCTGCGTCCCCAATCCCTACACCCTTATGTCTCAGGTTCCCCCTTCTGCACGGCGGTTTACCGTTGTGGACCTTGCCAACGCTTTCTTCAGCGTCCCTGTTCTGGTTTGCGTTCCTATTTGACGGTCGGCCTTACACATGGACAAGGCTGTGTCAGGGCTATTGTGAAAGCCCCACGATCTACAACGCGGCGCTTCGAGACAGCCTTAGCACACTTACGCTGACGCGCGGCTCAACCCTATGGCAGTACGTCGACGACCTCCTGCTTTGTGCCCCCACCACAACGCAGTGCAGCCGTGACTCGGTCTCTCTCTTACGCCATCTGGCCCAAGAAGGTCACCAAGCTAGTCTCTCCAAACTCCAATTTTGTCAACAACACGTCACTTTCCTCGGACACACGGTCCTATAACTCTAACCCTAACCCGTCTCTGGAAAAAACACACTGTCCCTTTTTTTCTTTTTTTTTTCTTTTTTTCTCCCCCTTTCTGTTTTTTTCCGTCTATGGGGAGGGCGCTCGTTTGCCGGATGTCGCGTCACGTTTCCCGTGACAACGGCGTGGGGGGCCGCCTTTTCCGGAGAGCGTGCCATCTACCGGAGGTGGTGTCATATTTCCCAGTTTATATTTAGAGGCGGAGCTCCATTCTCTCTTTTCGACGGAGTCCGGCAGAACTACGTCGCCCGCTGTTCGGTGAGTTGGACTAATGTTGGCTATTTTTTCGATTGTTAATTTGATTTTTACGAGCCTTAGAAGGCCACCGAGATGCCGCCCGGTCATTTTATTGTTGGAGGGAAATGTATGGTGAAAAAGGCGTTCTGTTAGTGGGATGTGTGAATAAACTATGTGTGGTGTCCCGTGGTTTGCGTGTATAACTATGCGTGAGTGTTTTTAGCCTATGTGTGGTGCGGTATGTAAATGACCAGGAGGTGTTGAAAAAATGTGCGTGCACCTGGCAAGAAAGTCCAGTCCGTGATCCAAGAGGGGTTGTCCGAGAAAGTCCAGGTCCGAGATCCGGGAAGTCGAGTCCGAAAGGAGGGTTCCAGATAGAGGGACAAGGGGGGAGATCGCAGGAGAGGTCCGGGGAGAAAACGTGAAGGTCGCTGGGGACGAGGGAGACGCGGGGAGCCGTGGAAATCGCGGAGGGAGAGTCTTGGGAGGAAACAGAGACAGGAAGGTAAGACACTGGGGAATAAACAGAATGCAAGGAACGCTGGAGGGCTTGTCAGAACTTTACCGCAGGGTTCAGTACGTCGAAGCACAGAGAGACGTTCTGGGAGGCTTCTTGTAGAAGGCTGCCTGATTGCCACAGGTGTGCCTGATGGATGATGGCAAACACCTGGTGCAGTGCAGCGCTCGGGATGTTTCCGGCACGTCCGAGCTGGGGGAGTGGCTTGAACGTGCCGGGGAGGCAGCTCGGGGCGGTGTAACCACAACAGGACCCCCCCTCCTACGGGAGACACCGGGCGACCGTCCGATGGCGTTGGGGTGGGCCCGATAGAACTCCTCCAGGAGTGCGGGGTCGGCCAGGTAGGACCGGGGAACCCAGCTGCGGTCCTCGGGCCCATAGCCAACCCAGTCCACCAGGTATTGGTACCCACGCCCCCGGCGGCGTACGGCGAGCAGCTGGTCGACATCCCAGACCATGTCACCACCGTCGAGGATCCTGGGGGGTGGAGGAGCTTGGACAGGGGGAGACAGGGGGCTGGTGGCTACCGGTTTGAGGCGCGAGACATGGAAGACGGGATGGATCTTGAGTGAGGTAGGGAGATGGAGACGCACCGCCGAAGGGTTGACGATGCGGTCGATGGTGTAGGGACCGACGTAGCGGGGAGCCAGCTTCCGGTTGATGGTAGGGAAGGGCAGGTCCCGGGCCAGGAGCCATACCTTCTGGCCAGGTCGATAAGCTGGAGCCGGCACTCTCCGCCGGTTGGCGCTGCGCCGGGCCCGCTCTGTAGCTCGCAACAGAGCGGCCCGGGCGGTCTACCAAACGAGATGGGCCTTCGTGGACGGGACCGCCACCTCCAACTCCTGATGGGGGAACAGAGGAGGTTGATAGCCAAGAGAACACTCGAAGGGGGACAAACCGGTAGCCGAACTCTCCATGGAGTTGAACGAGTACTCCACCCAGGGCAGGTACTTGCTCCAGGAGGCGGGGTTGCTGGTGGTAACGCAACGCAAAGCCGCCTCCAGGGCTTGATTGGCCCGCTCTGCCTGCCCATTGGTCTGGGGGTGATACCCGGAGGAGAGGCTGACCGTGGCCCCAATCCCCTTACAGAAGGCCTGCCATACCTTCGAAGTGAACTGGGGACCACGGTCAGAGACAATGTCCAGGGGAATCCCATGGGGTCGGACGAAGTGGGAGACGAGAAGGTCCGCCGTCTCGGCTGCAGAGGGGAGTTTGGTGAGGGCAACAAAGGGGACGGCCTTGGAAAACCGGTCGACAATGGTCAGAATGGTGTCATTGCCTTGCGACACGGGGAGGCCAGTTACAAAGTCCAAGGCAATGTGGGACCAAGGTCGGCCGGGGACAGGAAGGGGGCGCAGGAGACCTGCTGGAGGGCGATGGAGAGCCTTGCTGCGGGCGCAGGTGGTGCAGGCTGCCACGAATTCTCTGGTGTCTGCCTCCATGGTGGGCCACCAGAAACCCCTGCGGATGAAGGCCGCCGTTCGGTAGACACCGGGGTGGCAAGCAAGATGGCTGGAGTGGCCCCACTCCAGCCCCTTGGGCCGGACACAGGGAGGCACAAATAGCCGGTTCCGGGGTCCATTGCGTGGGTCGGGTTGGGCGCGCTGGGCCCTTCTCACCACCGATGGCCCAGGTGACGACACCCACCACCCGGGCCGGGGGAAGGATGGTGTCTGGGGCGTCAGGGGACCCCTCGGGAAACAGACGGGAGAGGGCGTCTGCCCTGACGTTCTTGGTGCCCGGGCGGTAGGTGAGGGTGAAGTCGAACCGGCTGAAGAAGAGAGCCCAGCGCGCCTGCCTGGGGTTGAGCCTCTTAGCCGTCCGCACGTAGGTCAGGTTCTTGTGATCGGACCATACGATGAACGGCTGCCCTGCTCCCTCCAGCCAGTGTCTCCACTCCTCTAGGGCGGCGTGGACGGCCAGCAACTCCCTGTTGCCGATGTCGTAATTCTTCTCCGCAGGACTGAAACGCCGGGAGAAGAAGGCGCACGGGTGGATCTTCTGGTCCTCCTCCGACCGCTGGGAGAGGACGGCTCCGATGCCCGTGTCCGATGCGTCCACCTCCACGATGAACTGCCTGCACGGGTCCGGGTGGGCGAGCACCGGAGCCGTTGTGAACAGCCTCTTCAGGGCCAAAAGGCGGCTTCTGCCTCCGTGGTCCAGGAGAAGGGGCGGAGGTTGGAGGTGAGTGCAGTGAGGGGGGCGGCCACACGGCTGAACCCCCTGATGAAGCGCCGGTAGAAGTTTGCAAACCCCAGGAAGCGCTGGAGTTGCGTCCTGTTAGTGGGCCGTGCCCACTCCTCCACCGCTCGGGTCTTCCTGGGGTCAGTGCGGACGAGCCCCTTCTCCACGATGTGGCCAAGGAACTCCACGGAGGCGGAGTGGAACACGCACTTCTCGGCTTTCACGAAGAGCCTGTTCTCCAGCAGCCGTTGGAGGACCAGGCGGACATGCTGGTGGTGTTCCTCCTCAGTCCTGGAGAACACGAGGATGTCATCCAGGTACACCACCGCGAACGTGTTCAGCATGTCCCGGAGCACGTCGTTGACCAACGCCTGGAAGACGGCCGGGGCGTTGGTGAGGCCGAAGGGCATAACGAGGTATTCGAAATGCCTTAGGTGGGTGTTGAAGGCCGTCTTCCATTCATCCCCTTCCCGGATGCGCACCAGGTGGTACGCGCTGCGCAGGTCCAGCTTCGTGAACACCGTGGCGTGAGTGAGTGGCTCGAACGTGGAACTCATAAGGGGGAGTGGATATTTATTTTTCACCGTGATGTTATTTAGCATTCGATAATCTATGTAAGGCCTCAGGCTGCCCTCCTTCTTTGCCACAAAAAAGAAGTCCGCTGCCACCGGGGAAGACGAGGGCCTTATGATTCCTGAGGCCAGGGACTCTGTGATATAATTGCGCATAGCCTCCTTCTCCGGGACGGAGAGGTTATGCAACCGACCGGTGGGAAGGGCGGCCCCGGGAAAGAGATCTATGGCACAATCATAGGGACGGTGAGGGGGGAGGGAAAGTGCACTGTCTTTACTAAATACAGGGGCTAAATCGTGATAAATGGGAGGAACACCAGTGAGATCCGTTGGAGGAGGCACGGGTCTGAGGCCGCTGGACGGGGAGTGGGCGGAGCGAAGGCAGTTGGCATGACACGCAACGCTCCAACCCAAAATCCGCCCAGTAGACCAAGAGATGTAAGGATCGTGCCGTTCCAACCACGGTCTTCCTAGCACCAGGGGCGCTGTGGGGGCGTGCAAAACCAAGAAACGGATAGCTTCCACGTGATTACCCGAAAGGGTGAGGGTGAGGGAAGCAGTGCTATGTGTGATCTTACCAAGTGAACGACCATCTAGGGCTTGGGCTGTGAGGGGTGTGTCTAGGGGGACGAGTGGAATGCCGGCCTGCCGGGCCAGCGAGATGTCCATCAAACACTCGTCCGCCCCCAAATCCAGGAGTGCACCAACAGACAGTGAGTCGTTACCCCAGGTGAGAGTGACCGGAAAAAGGTGGTTGTGCTCCTTCTTGGGCTGGGGCTGAGGAAGGGTCGTCAGGCTCACTAGGACACCCCTCACTAGTGAGCCGGGCCTTTTTGGGCGAGTCGGGCAGGCCTTGATGTAGTGGCCCGACCTCCCGCAGTAGAGGCAGAGGTGGCCACGCATCCTCTGCTCCCTAACCTCCAGCGGGAGCCGTGACCGACCCAACTGCATGGGCTCCTCCTCCGGCCTGGATCCAGAAGCCACCCAGGGTTGCGAGGGGGAGTGTGAGGGTGGAGAGAGCCCACGGTACGCTGACCCAGGGAAGGCACCGGTAGAACGGACGGGGGTTAGTCTATGGGAGGGGCCAGCGCGCGGGGCGCGTTCCTGGCGCCGCTCCTGCAGCCGTTCGTCCATCTGGAGGGCGAGGGTGACGAGTTCGTTGAAGGAGGCAGGGCGGTCCCGAACGATGAGATCTTTGAACGGGTCGCTCAGCCCCCTCCTGTACGCGCTCTTGAGCGCTTTGTCATCCCACCCACTGTCTGCCGCGAGTATCCTTACCTCCAAGGAATAATCTGCCACCGACCTGGCTCCCTGTTGGATGGAATGGAGGCGGCCGGCAGCGTCCTGCCCGTCAGCTGGGTGGTCGAACACCAGATTGAACTCGCGGCGGAAGGCACCATAGTCCGAGGCGAGCTGCTCGGTAAGGCCTACCGCCGCTATGGCCCAGCTGAGGGCTTTGCCGGTGAGGAGGGACATGACAAGGGCTGCCTTGGTCTCTCCTGTCCTATACCTGGCTGGCTGGTGTTTGAACAGGAGCTCACACTGACCAAGGAAACCCCTGCACAGCTCGAACTCCCCACCGAAGGCCTTGGGGCAGGGGAAGTTAGGCTCGCACCGGGGGTCCAGTGGGGGTTGACTCGGAGGAGGGGGAACGTCGGGACCAGGAACGGGGAAACCGAAGGCCGAGCTGGGGGCAGAGACCGAGGCCAGGGCAGGGTGGTCGCTCATCCTGGAGACCGCTGTGGAGAGTGCAGCGATCTGCGCGGTGAGGGCATCTAACGCGCTCGTCACGGCCTTGGAGCCGGACTGAAGATCGCTGATCTCTGCGGTGACACGAGTGAAGGCAGTAGTGAGCTCTGAGCGGAGAGAGGCAAGTTGGCAACTGTGACTTCTTACTACTGCCTCTAGGGGGACGGGGCTCTGGGGCGTCACAGGGACCGTCCGCTCCTTGGGTTTGCCTGGGTCCATAATGGCTCCGACGTTCTGTTGTGCTCGCGCACCAGAACCTGACCCGTGTGGCGAAACCCAAGACAGACAGACACGAGATGACTTCTAAGTCTACAAAGGGGGGTTTTATTGTGGGAGGGAAATGTATGGTGAAAAAGGCGTTCTGTTAGTGGGATGTGTGAATAAACTATGTGTGGTGTCCCGTGGTTTGCGTGTATAACTATGTGTGAGTGTTTTTAGCCTATGTGTGGTGTGGTATGTAAATGACCAGGAGGTGTTGAAAAAATGTGCGTGCACCTGGCAAGAAAGTTCAGTCTGTGATCCAAGAGGGGTTGTCCGAGAAAGTCCAGGTCCGAGATCCGGGAAGTCGAGTCCGAAAGGAGGGGTCCAGATAGAGGGACAAGGGGGGAGATCGCAGGAGAGGTCCGGGGAGAAAACGTGAAGGTCGCTGGGGACGAGGGAGACGCGGGGAGCCGTGGAAATCGCGGAGGGAGAGTCTTGGGAGGAAACAGAGACACGAAGATAAGACACTGGGGAATAAACAGAATGCAAGGAACGCTGGAGGGCTTGTCAGAACTTTACCTCAGGGTTCAGTACGTCGAAGCACAGAGAGACGTTCTGGGAGGCTTCTTGTAGAAGGCTGCCTTATTTCCACAGGTGTGCCTGATGGATGATGGCAAACACCTGGTGCAGTGCAGCGCTCGTCTCCTCAGAGCGCGAGCCGAGCGCTGGGATGTTTCCGGCACGTCCGAGCTGGGGGAGTGGCTTGAACGTGCCGGGGAGGCAGCTCGGGGCGGTGTAGCCACAACACTCACCTCTGCAAACATTTCCTGGTCGGCCTGCAGGACGGAGTTAGGAAAGCCATAGAAACACACTGCGTAGGATACGGAAAGAGACGACTGGAAGACTTGCTGAGACATGCTGATCATGCCCACGATCAAATGCAGAAAAAGGAAGAAGAACAGAAGGCAAGGCAGGCTCAGGACAAACATCGCACCTCTCTCTCTCTCCTCCATGGTGCCGCAGCGGCTTCCTTCACCCTACTAACCTGTGCAACAGGACAGACCCGGGGACCGTTCACGATGTCAGAACCCGTGACAACACGCCCAGCCCAGCGGCCCCCAACCGGGTGACGACTGCTGCTTCACATGTGGCCAGCCCGGTCACTGGGCTGAAGACTGTCCACTCCGTCAAGGGCATCAACCAAAGGCGCGGAAGAGGCCGAGGATGGAGCAACGGACCTCACAACCAGTGGGCCCCACGGGGAGGCTCATACCGGAGTTCGGACTGACAGGCGACACGGGAGGAGGAGGAGGGGGTCCTGGACACATCTGCTGCCACATCAGGTCGTATGAATGCACAGACACAACCAAATACACTGATTTGCAATGAAGACTCTGCTTTGCTGTTAGCTTCCCCAGTTGGACAGTATGTATCTCATGAGCTAGCTTTCCGAAAACTGCCAATGATAACCTTGCGTCTTGCAAATGCTGAGCTGCCTTTCTTGTTAGACACGGGAGCCACACGAACGGTGGTGAGAACCGCCTATCGGCCGGCCACGGTTAACACGGAGCGGCCAAACGGTCCTCTCCACTGTTGCGAGTGGTAGGTGTGTCACGGAGCCATTATCCATTCCTGTGCGCTTGTTTGCCTGGATGACAGCTCATCAACAAAATTGCCTGTTTTAATTTCTGATAACTGCCCATTTAAATTGTTGGATAGAGATGGCATGATCCAACTGGGCATCTCTGTTGTTTCCACCTCATCAGGGCTGTACATCACTTCGTTACCAGCAGCGAATATTTTTTTGCATACACATAACCCCGCCCTCCCTCTACGGGGCTACATGTGGGCTCCTACCGCCTCCCAATACACACAGTGGCTCTGCTCCCTTGCTCACACACCACAACAGGGGACGCATCGACCTACATGACAGCGGACAACCTACACTGCACCGCTCATGTCACGTGTACATTAGACAACGACCAAACTGCGTTGTTTTCGGTTGATGACTCGGTCCCGCACGTCTCCTTGGTAAAACCACGGGGTTCCCAGTGGACAGATACGGGTCCACTCGCGCGACAAGCTTCTCTGGCGTCAGATTGGCTTCCCGCCGACTCTTCACGCGACTGGTACCCCTCACTAAAATTATACCGGGTAGACGTCAGCGCCACCGTTGCGGTGACGCCACGAATGTTGGCTCTGTCCGCCCCCTCACCGTCAGTGACTGAGGCCCATACACTGGCACACACACACACACTGCACTTGCTCCGCAGCTTCACAACATCCCCTCCCATCTTTGGGCTGACGGGAAATAGGATGTAGGTCTCATACGTAATTGTGAGCCCGTCATCATTACCCCGAAATCCGACTTCCGTCCCCACCAACCTCAGTACCCTTTGAAACCGGAAGCGGTTAATGGCATCTGCCCTGTATTCAATGCCTTGCGTGTCAAGGGCATAATTGTCCCTTGCCCCACCTCCCCGGTTTCCACTCCCATCTTCCCCGCGAAGAAGATACGCCCACCCGGACAGCCCACTGAATGGAGGTTCGTTCAAGACCTTCAGGCAGTAAATGCAGCTGTCAGGGCCCGCACGCCCTGCGTCCCCAATCCCTACACCCTTATGTCTCAGGTTCCCCCTTCTGCACGGCGGTTTACCGTTGTGGACCTTGCCAACGCTTTCTTCAGCGTCCCTGTTCATCCTGACGGCCAGTTCTGGTTTGCGTTCCTATTTGACGGTCACATGGACAAGGCTGTGTCAGGGCGATTGTGAAAGCCCCACGATCTACAACGGGGCGCTTCGAGACAGCCTTAGCACACTTACGCTGACGCGCGGCTCAACCCTATGGCAGTACGTCGACGACCTCCTGCTTTGTGCCCCCACCACAACGCAGTGCAGCCGTGACTCGGTCTCTCTCTTACGCCATCTGGCCCAAGAAGGTCACCAAGCTAGTCTCTCCAAACTCCAATTTTGTCAACAACACGTCACTTTCCTCGGACACACGGTCCTATAACTCTAACCCTAACCCGTCTCTGGAAAAAACACACTGTCCCTTTTTTTCTTTTTTTTTTCTTTTTTTCCTCCCCCTTTCTGTTTTTTTCCGTCTGTGGGGAGGGCGCGCGTTTGCCGGATGTCGCGTCACGTTTCCCGTGACAACGGCGTGGGGGGCCGCCTTTTCCGGAGAGCGTGCCATCTACCGGAGGTGGTGTCATATTTCCCAGTTTATATTTAGAGGCGGAGCTCCATTTTCTCTTTTCGACGGAGTCCGGCAGAACTACGTCGCCCGCTGTTCGGTGAGTTGGACTAATGTTGGCTATTTTTTCGATTGTTAATTTGATTTTTACGAGCCTTAGAAGGCCACCGAGATGCCGCCCGGTCGTTTTATTGTGGGAGGGAAATGTATGGTGAAAAAGGCGTTCTGTTAGTGGGATGTGTGAATAAACTATGTGTGGTGTCCCGTGGTTTGCGTGTATAACTATGCGTGAGTGTTTTTAGCCTATGTGTGGTGCGGTATGTAAATGACCAGGAGGTGTTGAAAAAATGTGCGTGCACCTGGCAAGAAAGTCCAGTCCGTGATCCAAGAGGGGTTGTCCGAGAAAGTCCAGGTCCGAGATCCGGGAAGTCGAGTCGGAAGGGAGGGGTCCAGATAGAGGGACAAGGGGGGAGATCGCAGGAGAGGTCCGGGGAGAAAACGTGGAGGTCGCTGGGGACGAGGGAGACGCGGGGAGCCGTGGAAATCGCGGAGGGAGAGTCTTGGGAGGAAACAGAGACACGAAGATAAGACACTGGGGAATAAACAGAATGCAAGGAACGCTGGAGGGCTTGTCAGAACTTTACCGCAGGGTTCAGTACGTCGAAGCACAGAGAGACGTTCTGGGAGGCTTCTTGTAGAAGGCTGCCTGATTGCCACAGGTGTGCCTGATGGATGATGGCAAACACCTGGTGCAGTGCAGCGCTCGTCTCCTCAGAGCGCGAGCCGAGCGCTCGGATGTTTCCGGCACGTCCGAGCTGGGGGAGTGGCATGAACGTGCCGGGGAGGCAGCTCGGGGCGGTGTCACCACAACAGGACCCCCCCTCCTACGGGAGACACCGGGCGACCGTCCGATGGCGTTGGGGTGGGCCCGATAGAACTCCTCCAGGAGTGCGGGGTCGGCCAGGTAGGACCGGGGAACCCAGCTGCGGTCCTCGGGCCCATAGCCAACCCAGTCCACCAGGTATTGGTACCCACGCCCCCAGCTGCGTACGGCGAGCAGCTGGTCGACATCCCAGACCATGTCACCACCGTCGAGGACCCTGGGGGGTGGAGGAGCTTGGACAGGGGGAGACAGGGGGCTGGTGGCTACCGGTTTGAGGCGCGAGACATGGAGACGGGATGGATCTTGAGTGAGGTAGGGAGATGGAGACGCACCGCCGAAGGGTTGACGATGCGGTCGATGGTGTAGGGACCGACGTAGCGGGGAGCCAGCTTCCGGTTGAGGGTAGGGAAGGGCAGGTCCCGGGCCAGGAGCCATACCTTCTGGCCAGGTCGATAAGCTGGAGCCGGCACTCTCCGCCGGTTGGCGCTGCGCCGGGCCCGCTCTGTAGCTCGCAACATAGCGGCCCGGGCAGTCTTCCAAACGCGCCGACATCGGCGGAGATGGGCCCTCGTGGACGGGACCGCCACCTCCAACTCCTGATGGGGGAACAGAGGAGGTTGATAGCCAAGAGAACACTCGAAGGGGGACAAACCGGTAGCCGAACTCTCCATGGAGTTGAGCGAGTACTCCACCCAGGGCAGGTACTTGCTCCAGGAGGCGGGGTTGCTGGTGGTAACACAACGCAAAGCCGCCTCCAGGTGCTCTGCCTGCCCATTGGTCTGGGGGTGATACCCGGAGGAGAGGCTGACCGTGGCCCCAATCCCCTTACAGAAGGCCTGCCATACCTTCGAAGTGAACTGGGGACCACGGTCAGAGACAATGTCCAGGGGAATCCCATGGGGTCGGACGAAGTGGGAGACGAGAAGGTCCGCCGTCTCGGCTGCAGAGGGGAGTTTGGTGAGGGCAACAAAGTGGACGGCCTTGGAAAACCGGTCGACAATGGTCAGAATGGTGTCATTGCCTTGCGACACGGGGAGGCCAGTTACAAAGTCCATTGCAATGTGGGACCAAGGTCGGCCGGGGACAGGAAGGGGGCGCAGGAGACCTGCTGGAGGGCGATGGAGAGCCTTGCTGCGGGTGCAGGTGGTGCAGGCTGCCACGAACTCTCTGGTGTCTGCCTCCATGGTGGGCCACCAGAAACCCCTGCGGATGAAGGCCGCCGTTCAGTAGACACCGGGGTGGCAGGCAAGATGGCTGGAGTGGCCCCACTCCAGCACCTGGGGCCGGACACAGGGAGGCACAAATAGCCGGTTCCGGGGTCCATTGCCTGGGTCGGGCTGGGCGCGCCGGGCCCTTCTCACCACCGATTCGATGGCCCAGGTGACGACACCCACCACCCGGTCCGGGGGAAGGATGGTGTCTGGGGCGTCATGGGACCCCTCGGGAAACAGACGGGAGAGGGCGTCTGCCCTGACGTTATTGGTGCCCGGGCGGTAGGTGAGGGTGAAGTCGAACCGGCTGAAGAAGAGAGCCCAGCGCGCCTGCCTGGGGTTGAGCCTCTTAGCCGTCCGCACGTAGGTCAGGTTCTTGTGATCGGACCATACGATGAACGGCTGCCCTGCTCCCTCCAGCCAGTGTCTCCACTCCTCTAGGGCGGCGTGGACGGCCAGCAACTCCCTGTTGCCGATGTCGTAATTCTTCTCCGCAGGACTGAAACGCCGGGAGAAGAAGGCGCACGGGTGGATCTTCTGGTCCTCCTCCGACCGCTGGGAGAGGACGGCTCCGATGCCCGTGTCCGATGCGTCCACCTCCACGATGAACTGCCTGCACGGGTCCGGGTGGGCGAGCACCGGAGCCGTTGTGAACAGCCTCTTCAGGGCCAAAAGGCGGCTTCTGCCTCCGTGGTCCAGGAGAAGGGGCGGAGGTTGGAGGTGAGTGCAGTGAGGGGGGCGGCCACACGGCTGAACCCCCTGATGAAGCGCCGGTAGAAGTTTGCAAACCCCAGGAAGTGCTGGAGTTGCGTCCTGTTAGTGGGCCGTGCCCACTCCTCCACCGCTCGGGTCTTCCTGGGGTCAGTGCGGACGAGCCCCTTCTCTACGATGTGGCCAAGGAACTCCACGGAGGCGGAGTGGAACACGCACTTCTCGGCTTTCACGAAGAGCCTGTTCTCCAGCAGCCGTTGGAGGACCAGGCGGACATGCTGGTGGTGTTCCTCCTCAGTCCTGGAGAACACGAGGATGTCATCCAGGTACACCACCGCGAACGTGTTCAGCATGTCCCGGAGCACGTCGTTGACCAACGCCTGGAAGACGGCCGGGGCGTTGGTCAGGCCGAAGGGCAAAACGAGGTATTCGAAATGCCTTAGGTGGGTGTTGAAGGCCGTCTTCCATTCATCCCCTTCCCGGATGCGCACCAGGTGGTATGCGCTGCGCAGGTCCAGCTTCGTGAACACCGTGGCGTGAGTGAGTGGCTCGAACGTGGAACTCATAAGGGGGAGTGGATATTTATTTTTCACCGTGATGTTATGTAGCATTCGATAATCTATGTAAGGCCTCAGGCTGCCCTCCTTCTTTGCCACAAAAAAGAAGTCCGCTGCCACCGGGGAAGACGAGGGCCTTATGATTCCTGAGGCCAGGGACTCTGTGAATTTTGAGGGGAAAAAAAGAAAATAAAAGGGAAACAAGTGTTATGGCTCGCCCACCCCGCACCGTGGCCCGCCCACCCCACGCCGGCAGCCAATCGGCTCGTCAGGGCCGGGCTTAGTCATCAGGGCTGGGCTTAAGTTTGGTGGCCTCCCACGTGCCCGTTGTCAGTTCGTGTTGTTACCTCCCCGCAGTAGCGGCGACTCTCCTCTCACGGTCCTTTTCTCTACGAACTCATCCCAGCCCTTGGTTCATGTTTTTCCCTTGCAAGGTTTCCCCGTGGAAGTATCCTGCCTTGTTCCCGTTTGGATTACCCGCGAGTTTTTTCCCCCCTTGGACTTTCCGTTTTTTCCTTGTCGCTCATTGCCTTCCTATGTTTGAATAAAGTACGCCAGTTTTCGGCTAACCCCATCTCTGTCTGGTGTCGTGCGCTTGGGGTCTCCCACAAACTCTAACACACATGCTATTTTCATGAATTCCAGGTTCGTATCAGGCGCACCTGTTACCTATAGCATGCTATTCCCTGTAATTAAAACAAATATGTATCCCCCATAGACAAAGAAATGACCTGGATGATGCGATACCATGGCAATATTACCTGCAACTCACGGTTGTAGGTAATATTAATGTAACTAGTTATCGAAAAGAATACCGATGTTGGTTTTACTGAGCGGTTAATTGCTAAATGGTATAGCCTATACAGAATTTGGCGGACAAATGCTAACTAAGTCATGACAAAATAGCAGCCGAGAGAAGAAGAAGAAAAGTTGATGCTAGAATTGATCGGCCAGATGGAGGGGGGAGGGACCTCCGCTGCGCGCTCTGCTGTGATTCGTTGTTTTGTCATCAAATGCTCACAGCGAATCAACCAGTCACAGCAGCGTGTAGTTTCTGGCAGCTTTTTCAACATGGAGGAGGACTTCAGCTTATCTGATTGCAATCGCGCGAAATTCCGCGAATCAAATCTTTAAATATTCGGTCTGAACGTCAAGAAATGCGGTTACAACATCAGCGTGTCACAAAACATACATTTGTTTAACCATTTCGATAAAACTGCACTCGCGCGAATCAAATGTTTAAATATTCAGCTGTTGGGCGTTAGGGCTTACCAACCATATGTATATATTTTGTTGTAGATCTTGGTCTTAAATTCCGATCCAAGTGGCATTAAAAAGGTCTTAAAAAGTATTAAAATTAACTTAGTGAAACCTGCAGATACCCTGTTCTTAGGCATGGCTTCCTACTGTGTCGCTTGTTCGTTCCGGCATTTGCAACCTTTGACAAACCCCTTCGGGCCCTCATTGACTCTCATGCACCCGCCTCACAGGTCCTCTTGTGGACCCCAGAGGCAACTAAAGCCTTTGAGGGACTGAAAGTCCAGCTCCAAATCGCACCAACTCTTGGCTATCCGGAGCCCGCTCAAGCATTCACTCAAACTGTGGATGAGCGCAACGGCTGCATGATCTCCGTCCTCTTGCAGTCAGTCTCATGGGGGACTGCAAGCTGCGCCCTGTGGCTTACTTCTCCGCCAAACTTGACCCGGTAGCGGCTGGCTTGCCTCGCTGCCTTCGAGCCGTCGCTGCTGCTGAAAAGGCTGTGATGGCCTCGCGAGACATCGTGGGGTACTCCGACGTTATTCTCCTGGTTCCCCATGCGGTCCCGGTCCTCCTACTTGAACAGAAAAGGTCACAGCTGTCCGCAGCCCGGTGGCTATGTTACAACACTGTGCTCCTTGACATGCCCACCATCACTGTCAAACGTTGCGCTGTCCTTAACCCCGCCACCCTTCTTCCCTCACCAGACGATGGTGAACCACACGACTGCGTTGCAGCTGTCTCTGCTGTTTGTTCACCTCGGCCTGATCTCAGCTCCACTCCTCTTGCCAACCCTGCCGTTGTCCTTTTTGTGGATGGGTCGGCTTCCCGCTGTCTTACCACCGGCCAATGTCAGGTTGGTTGGGCCGTATGCTCTGCCTCCGCTTGCCTTAATTGCAGCTCATTGCCCTCTCACCTCTCTGCACAGGCTGCTGAACTCACGGCCCTCTCTGCGGCCTGCGAGCTGGCAGCTGGCTGGTCTGTCACCATCTACACGGATTCACGCTACGCTTTCGGCGTGGACTTTGGTGCTCTCTGGCAACAGAGACAGTTTCTTACGTCCTCTGGTACTTATGTACATGCGCGTGCGACAAAGACACTCCAGAGCAGGGCTTAGTCCTTTTGAGATTGTCATGGGACGGCCTCCGACCATGGGAACGGGCCCTGCGCCGGGAGCTCTTCCCCAAACCGCTCTTTACGAGCATGCTATGCTACAGCACTGCTGTAATCTCTCCTCTGCTCTCTCCCAAGTCTCCCAAACAGGTGGCAGCTGCTCTCCCCACCCCAGCTGAGAAGGTTCTCCATTCCTACCTCCCCGGCGAATGGGTCGTCATCCGGTGTTTCCGGAGAAAGACCTGGCGATCCAACAGATGGGCGGGTCCATTTTCCCGGGACAACGGCATGGTCAGGGAACGTCTGTCCCGGGCGAAAGCACACGCCCACCGGAGGTGGTGTCATATTTCCCAGTGACGTATTTAGAGGCGGAGCTGTGGTTCACTCTCTCTTTTTACGAGGGACTCCGACAAAGAGGGACGTAGCCCCCCCGCTCGGTGAGTTGGACTAGTGTAAAGCTATTTGTAACCCCTTTTTCACTGGCGGGCAACGCCAAGCACATTTAAACAAGACAAAAGCCTAATGCTACCAGTTACTAAAGTGTTACAATACAAATCAATAGCGCAACAGGATCCTGAGTTCTCAGCGGTGGAATGGTGAGCTGGCTGAACCTCCTGTGTACTAGTAGGCTAGTGCCACTAATGACAATATTAGTGATAATTGATAATAGAAATAATTAACCAAGATAATAATCAATTTAGTAGCGCGGTGCCTCCACTGTGAAAATACTACACTTAGCTAAGGCTGGTGAATGGTATATCTTCCCAGAATGAAACAAACACGTGGTTAATGCAGATCTTATAACTCTGCTGTGTACTGAATTACTGTACAAGCTTATTACCAGCACTCTATAAGTAACCTAGGCTTTGCATATGCGGAAAATGAGCTGCCAATACACCCGAAATATAATTAATAATAATAGGATTTATTTGATAATAATGAGAGAGAGAGAGAGAGAGAGAGTACCACACGAGTGTAGTATTGCTGATTAAATAAACATTAATTGAAATTACACAGGGTGGGACAAGCGGTCACAATAAACAGGAAGAAAGTATCAAAAGAACACACAAATACCCAGCACTTTCCGTTGGGGCCCGTTGGTGCACATTAAAGCAGCTCTCTGAGCGGAGGGCAAGGCAGCCACCGCTACGATGCCCAGGCGACGAGATAAAAGTGTGCGTGTGTGTGTGAGTATAAATGAAATTTTCGGGTTACTCACAACCCATCGCCCCCTCGACCGGGAGGCTGTGTGCAGTCCAGAGGATGGAAGGCGTAGTGCTAGCCTAGCAGCTGGCAGGTGTCGGCTCCCCGGTAGCAGCCTCCACCCGCCGCAAGATGGCCAAAGGTTGCAATGTTCAAACAACCCTGGCGAAGATAGAGCAGATGAAGCGAGTCCTCTTTGGATAGCAGACAGGTCCCAGGAATGGAGCAGAGCGGCTCCCCTAGTTAGATCACCGTCCAGCGCAGCCCGATGACTTCTGACTAGCCTCCACAACTCTAGTCGGCTAGCTAACACACTAGCACTGGATGCTAAATGCACTTAGCTAGCTAGCGGCGACACTGGCTATGGGGCATAAACAAAATAATCGGCATACTAAAACAAAGCCCACCAGCAAGCATACGACCGCGGGCCAATCGCAACACTCCTGACCTCAAATGCGGGCCTAGTACACGGGCTGTGTATAAAGTCTCCGCGAAACGGGTACTTAGACGGAGCAGCAGAAAAATGGCCCTCTCTCTTCGTCGTACTCACTCGGGCTGCCTAACTCCTCCCTCTCCGTGAGGAGATGGACCGTTGCGAAGCTCGTGATTTCGCGGGCATAACAACTCCACACCACATCATTGGCTAATAACAAAATTCAAATAAAAATACAAAGAGCAAATACATTCCATTGGTTCACATGTTTCGAAACCCACAAGAACATAGGAAATGTGCAAGACACAAAGCATGCTGGTAAGTGCAGTAGCACAAAGTATGTACAACAGATTTTAGAGGTCCTTCCATATTGTTATGGCAAATTGGCAGCTTCCAATCAAGTGATTTGATTTTCACGAGCCTTAGAAGGCCACCGACATGCCGCTCATAGAAAAGTCTAAACCCTCGCCTGAAGAGGGTTGAAGAAAAGCGAAACGTCGCGCGACTTTGGGCTTTGTTGTAGTGAAACAGGGGACCAAATTGGGGTCCCGATGATGCGACTGAGCCAAACTGAGGGACCATTATTAGCTGCCATTGAATTTTTGGATTGCGTGGGACGGTGGGGTAGTTGGTGGGGGACTGTGGCCGCCATCTAAACACCATGTCGATGGACAGTGCACAAGGTTAATTGCAATGTATTTGGGAATGCGGATTTAAAAGCCTAACCCTAACCTTAAGCTTAACCCTGCCTCTCTTAGTTGAATAAGGCCTCGCCTGAAGAAGGTACATAAACAGCGAAACGTCGCGCGACTTTGGGCTTGATTGTAGTGCCAGCGCGACCACCCCTGCCCACATACATTGTCGAGCCTCGGCCACATTCAGCGGCCAGCACTGCCCAGTTTGACGGGTCCAACCCGAGCACCCCTGGCCACATTGAGTGAAGTCGAGCATTATAGCATTCCTCAGATCAGTAGGCCAGTGCTAAATAAATAGAAGTCATGAGCCAAAAGCCCAAGCCTAACCCCTCTTCTCCCTGGACACCTGCTGACCCCTCCTTCACCCCGGCACAGCAGCTGGCCATCAAGCAATCGGCGTCACCCTTAAAAAGCCTCCACTGTGGACCAGTGTTGGCTGGAACGTAGCCATTGATGGACTTGTGCCTGCCAGTCTACCTGCCACTGAGCCAACTCCTGCTCTACCCCTGGGATGGGCCACTTGAATGAAGAGTTGATTTCTTTTTTTTTTTTTTTATAAATGTATTTTGGATTTTTCCCTTTTTTCTCCCAATTTAGTGGCCAATCGATCCCTATTTTAATTCAAACACCCACCCTCGTACTGCATGCGTTCGCCAACTGCATCTGTCCGAGGGCCGGCAGTCTGGAAGGAGAGCGCCTCCCCACTTTGGTGACAAGGCGACTCCAAGCCGAAGCACTGTTTTTTCCGACACACACAGAGACGCATTGACGTGACGAACACAAGCCGACTCCGCCCCCCTCCCGAAGACAGCGTTGCCAATGATTGCTGCTTCATCGAGTCCGGCCATAAGACTTGATTTCTTCCCTTACCTGCTTGTCCCGTCTGCTTTTGGGTTCTTTCCAGATACGTGACAGAAATTGGTTTTGTGTTGGTTTGTTTGTTTGCTATTGTTTGATTTATCTTGAGCCAAAGCTCATTCCTTACCAAAGCTGGATTCCTTACGTGTGCGAGAGAGAGAGAGTGAAATAAAGTTTAACATTATAATAAAATAATGTTAACATAGATTTAACTTTTTCTCTGGTACTGTAGCATGTCAATAAACGTTTAATGATAGCAGTTGTGAAGTATTCTGCTGCTACTCAATACTAATACTAATTACTAACACAGTAAATTGTATTCTTCAACCTTTTCTGTTCAGGATGCTGACTTCTTCAACAATATCAAAGCTCGTATTCTCTGTATTGTTGATGTGTTCGTATGGTTGTGTGATGCTGGAATTACTTCAGATGAGCTGGATAAAGCAGTAATGAGTTTGTCTTTAGACAAATCTCTAGGTAGGGATGGACTTACTGCCAATTTCTATAGACATTTTTGGGACTTATTAAAGTTGCATTCTCTCTTATGTTAAAAGAATCAACTGACAATATTAAATTTCCTTCCACTATGAAACAAGCTATAATAACTTTAATTCCCAAGCTTCATAAGGACCCCAAAATATTAGATAATCTTAGACCAATCACATTATTCAACAACGACTACAAAATCGTGACCCTTATTTATGCTGATAGGTTAAAAAAGAATCTACATAAAATTATAAGGGATTCTCAACCTGGTTTTATGAAGGGTAGATCCATTCACAACAATATTTGCTTAATGCTTGATCTTTTAGATTATAGACATTTAATAGAAGATGATGGTTTTATTCTATTTCTTGACTTTTATAAAGCATTTGATTCAATTGAGCACTTTTTTCAAAAAAAAATGCCATTGTTTAATGTTATTAGGTTTTGGGGATAAGTTTCAAAACATGAATCTCTATGAAAATACAAATTGTTCAGTCTCTTTACCAAGAGGTACGTCACCCCGATTTATAACCAAACGCGGCGTTAAACAGGGTTGTCCCATTTCCCCTTCTCTCTTTATAATTGCTACAGAAATGCTTTCTGTCTTTATTAAAAATTCAACTATCACTCCATTAGATGTACTTGGGAAACCAGTAATCATTAGCCAGTTAGCAGATGATACAACCATCTTTATGAAGCAGCTAACTGAAGTCCCCGGAATACTTCAAATGATTCAGATTTTTCTCCAAAGCCTCTGGTCTAAAGTTAAATTTGAACAAGTGTGAGCTAATGCCAGTTCATCAAAGTCATTTAACAGAGGCATACAGCATTTCTGTAAAATCCACTGTTTAGTACTTGGACATAAATATGTATCAAAATATGAATGTGTGGAAGGTAGTGGATGAATGCCAAACTAGACTTAACTCTTGGTTATGGAGAGGCATTAGTTTATTAGGTCGAATCTTTTTGACTAAAACGGAAAGCATTTCAAGGTGCATGTATCTGGCATACTCGATGGCTATTCCAAGTAGAGCTATTAAAAAGATCTATCAGGTCAGTTTTGATTATCTTTGGAAAATGAAAATCCACTAAGTTAAGAGAGCAGAGATTTTAAAGATGGAGGCCTACAAGCTATCGGTTTTGATTTTGTAAATGGAACGTTGAAAATCAATTGGCTAAAGTCTTTTCTGAACAACAATAGCTTTTGGTTCCATTTTCCCAGAGAAACAGTTAAGAAGTTGGGAAGTATAGAATTGTTACTTAAATGTGACTTCAGTATTCAAAGACTCCCGATTGAATTTTCCCTTGTTCACCAGCAGGTCTTTTTATATTAGAAACTCTTATACAATCGCAATTTCACCCCACATAATACACCATTATGGAATAATAGATATATTATGGTTAAAAAGAAATCATTTTATAACAAGGACTGGATGGTGAAAGGTTTTTGGTCAGTGACCCAATTACGTAGTTGATAGTAGTGGCTGTATCATATCGTTTGAGAGTTTCTGCCTTAAATATGATTTAATTGGAAACCGTTACGTATTTAAATCTATAACTAAAGCAATCCCTAAATCTATTAATCAAAGGAATTTTAACATATTCTACTCTATCACCCCTTGTCTCCCACAACTTTTAGTTGGAGGCTGTGATTTTAATGAAGTCAGATTCCCAAATAAAACAATTATAAATATGTTTAATAACATTTCAAACTCTATAGTATCTTACAGAAACTCAATTTCACAAGTCTACTCAAAGAACTATTCACATGTTACTAACTAAATATCTTAAATTCCCCATAAATCCCAAAGCAAAGGAAATCCATTTTAAATTTTTAAATGTAGTGTATCCAGCCAGTGAATTGTTACGACAGCGATTTGGAATTGAAACCAATAATTGTGTATTTTGTGATGATGCTCAAACGACTGATCATTTATTTTTCCAATGTGTGAATTATGAAACTTTATGGCTTGATATACATGACTGGCTTTACCCAAGGGTTTTCCAACTGGAAAACTTTTCTCTGAAGGACATTGTTTATTGACTTGCCATGGACAATAGCAACGATGACTTTTTAGTCAACGACGTTCTTATTTTCGGGAAATGTTATAAACACAAATCAAAATATGTGAAAGTGAAACCTGACTTTTGTGTATTTCGCAGAGAGTTTCTTGCTTATACAAAGGCCCTTAAAGTCATGAAAATAAAAAATGCAGTAAAACTTTTTAGTATAATAGAAGAATATAATTAACCAAAAAGCCCTAGCCCTGTTTAATTTTATGTATTTTATATTGATGTTATTTCAACCTCTCGTTTGTTTTATTTTTTTCAATCTTTCCTTTGTATGCACCAGGTCCTATTGTGCGAACATGGAAATGTTATTGCCATGTTGTTTGTAAGTTTGAAATTGTTAAAAAAAAATCTTCACAAAAAAAAAAGAGAACCCAAGGAAGTATTATAGTAGAACTATAATACTTTAATACATCCATGAGAGAACTCCACAGCCCGGAAACTCCTGAAAACAGCAGCGCCTCTTAGCGGGAGTATGGATATATTACAATATCCTAATTAGTATTAACGTAAATAGTGTTCATATATTTTATTTATAACAGTGTCCACATAAGCCTGCACATTGACCGTGTTTCTTTTTGAGTGTAAACCATCCAATATAGAGAAATCTACTGCTGGTTGAGGTAGTAACCATGGTGGAACAGCTGATATTAGAACAGTTAGACTAATATTCCTGCCCTATGATGGCATGGCGGCATGTCCAGGGTGTCTCCCTGCCTGCCGCCCAATGACAGCTGGGATAGACTCCAGTATCCCCGCGACCCTGACAGCAGGATGAGCGGTTTGGGTTATGAATTATTCTATAATGATCACACTTCAACAACACTTTAATCCACAAAAGCTCTTGAATACATCCAGAATCACCTCCCACATAGCTGACGACTCTGGCCGAAATGTGCCCTTAAACCATCGACAAGTGGTGTTTTCACCGAAGGCGGGCCAAGTCTGGCAATGGTGGCACTGTAATGGTGCATAACACGTGGGCCGACTGTGGGCCGACATCTTATATTAACTGGCCCTCACATGTTCTGTAAAGTGTGAACCACACAGAAATGTTAAGTCTCAACTTTAAAATATTTTTTCTGCTTTGACTGGCGTCTCATCCATCACCACCCAAAATCAGAATATTGTAACGTGCATGGATAAGAAGACACGCTGGCCGCTGGCTCGCGGGTCTGACCCTGTAGTCTAGCGGTTAGCGATGTCTCCTGCGGTGCGGGCGATACGGGTTCGCTTCCCGGCCGCGGCAGTTCCTGTGGTTGCGTTGACCCCCGAATTCGCTACAATATACACTCACCGGCCACCTTATTAGGCACACCTGTCCAGCTGCTCATTAATGCAAATTTCTAATCAGCCAATCACATGGCAGCAACTCAATGCAACTCAATGCATTTAGGCATGTAGACATGGTCAAGTCAATCTGCTGCAGTTTAAACCGAGCATCAGAATGGGGAAGAAAGGTGATTTAAGTGACTTTGAACGTGGCATGGTTGTTGGTGCCAGACGGGCTGGTCTGAGTATTTCAGAAACTGCTGATCTACTGGGATTTTCACGCACAACCATCTCTAGGGTTTACAGAGACTGGTCCGAAAAAGAGAAAATATCCAGTGAGCGGCAGTTCTGTGGGCAAAAATGCCTTGTTGATGCCAGAGGTCAGAGGAGAATGGCCAGACTGGTTCGAGCTGATAGAAAGGCAACAGTAACTCAAATAACCACTCATTACAACCGAGGTATGCAGAAGAGCATCTCTGAACGCACAACACGTCGAACCTTGAGGCAGATGGGCTACAGCAGCAGAAGACCACACCGGGTGCCACTCCCGTCAGCTAGGAACAGGAAACTGAGGCTACAATTCGCACAGGCTCATCAAAATTGGACAATAGAATATTGGAAAAACGTTGCCTGGTCTGATGAGTCTCAATTTCTGCTGCGACATTCGGATGGTAGGGTCAGAATTTGGCGTCAACAACATGAAAGCATGGATCCATCCTGCCTTGTATCAACGCTTCAGGCTGGTGGTGGTGGTGTAATTGGTGTGGGGGATATTTTCTTGGCACACTTTGGGCCCCTTAGTACCAATTGAGCATCGTGTCAACGCCACAGCCTACCTGAGTATTGTTGCTGACCATGTCCATCCCTTTATGACCACAGTGTTCCCATCTTCTGATGGCTACTTCCAGCAGGATAACGCGCCATGTCATAAAGCTCGAATCATCTCAGACTGGTTTCTTGAACATGACAATGAGTTCACTGTACTCAAATGGCCTCCACAGTCACCAGATCTCAATCCAATAGAGCACCTTTGGGGTGTGGTGGACCGGGAGAGTCGCATCATGGATGTGCAGCCGACAAATCTGCAGCAACTGCGTGATGCTATCATGACAATATGGACCAAACTCTCTGAGGAATGTTTCCGGTACCTTGTTGAATCTATGCCACGAAGGATTAAGGCAGTTCTGAAGGCAAAAGGGGGTCCAACCCGGTACTAGCAAGGTGTACCTAATAAAGTGGCCAGTGAGTGTATATATACACACCTGATTCAGTTGTGTCATTCCGAGTTTGGCATGGGTCAAGCGCATGTAATCGCAATTAACTGCAGCTAAATGGAATTGAAATGAAATCGTGTTTAGCCTGAAAGGTCAGAGTGACTGCTGGGATAGGCTCCAGCATCCCCGCCACCTCAGAGCAGGATAGGCGGTTTGGGAAATGGATGGATCAGATTCAGGTAACTTAATTTGGACCCATATAACACGTAATATTTGCCTAGATGTGAAAACGAAGAAGTGAAACAGTATTCTTTCATCACATAAACAATTTGAAATAAAATACTGTTTTTAAAAATTGAATATAATTGGCGGGCGCTTTAGGGGCGGGACGCACGCGTGGGGTGATGGGAGGTCATTATCCTGATCGCCGCCATGTTGTGACGAGCCCGTGTCCGCTGCGTTTCGTTACGAGGTCGTGACAGGAGGTAACTTTATTTTTATCCAGATGTAAAGTTTCCGAATATTGCTGATTGAGAAATAACGTTGCGACTTAATGTAATGTGCACATAAGTCAATGCAAGCTGTTTTGTGTGGTATTCTGTGGGACATATTTTTTCTTATATCAGGTTATAACGCCTACTTAGCAGCTAATGCCGGCCTTAACACGGGTTACCAACTGGAGTGAAGACAACTTGTGTGTATGTGGATAGCTAAAATGGCTGTTTTTTTTAATGTCGCCGACTTGAACGTGTCTTCGCCACTTAACTTGGGAAACGTAACGTTAGGTTTGTGAGCGAGGGGCTGGCCAGAGACACTGGCCAAAACCTGTCTTTTGTCCTGCAAGCATGGCGCCATGTTCCGCGCGTTATGTGCCACACAGGCTGCGGCAGCCATTTTACCGTTGAGCGAGCTGCTGTGTCATTGAGACCCAGCGGTTCATTTGAGTCGACATGGCGTTTTTGCTCATATATCTCATACTGTACATGCCGCTGTATTCAGACCTGTTCCCATATGGAGGACAACTGGGCCTTTAAAATGACGTCCCGTGTGTGTGTGTGTGTGTGTGGGGGGGGGGGGGGGGCTTGCGAACGTGCCTGGGACCATCTACAAAATGGCTTCTATTTCGGTAAGCGCGTTTTACGAACGAAAGAAACTAAGCATATTTTGACCGCGTACAATATGGATTTGTTCGCCACAGATACAGTAGACGAGGTAATTAACACATTGTGTAAGATGTTGGCTAATGTGGTGTTGAGCTGTTCTTTGTTTCGCCTCGTGTTTGGAAAAGACGCAGGCCGCAGAGTTTTGAGTATGTGAGCGAGCTAAGCAGCCACTACGCAGGAAAACGTGTCACGTGGTTACGGCCGCAGTGTAATCAGTGAATTTGCGAGAAATAGCCAGTCGTATTGTTAAGATTAATACTCATCCCACGTCTTTTGTTAGTAGTAAACCAGGCAGTTATGAATAATATAGTTGTGAAGTCACAGGATGTTAAATGTCATGTTAGGCCAACGGTAACGCTGATGGGGGCAAGTGCTGGTTGACGACACTGCTGCAATAGCGGCTCACTAGTCAGCAACGTCATCCATTCGTCAGTCTGTTTGACTTGTTGAGTGACAAGCGGTTTGTATGCATGTGGTTAGCCTGGCATGCGTTGGAAGAATGATCAAATCTATTGGAACAGTTAACATGGAGACCCATTCGGCCGTGTTGGTATGCAAAGGCTTTGTGCTATTCAGAGGCTCTGATTAATTACCACGTGGCAGTAATGTAAATGGACATGTTACTGCTTTCACACTGGCAAAACCCCGCTCATGTCCGCCTTTGGTCAGTGTAAATGGGCGCATGTTAGCGGGTTTTTTTGGGCAGTGTGAAAGCAGTGCAGCTGCAGGAAAATAACTTTGTAGTTTCTGGTGACCATTCTGCTGTCGACGATCCAATATCTGCATACCGACTAAGGTCTGTCACTGGTCTACATAATGTCAGTAGTCTCAAATGGCCCATTTCAAGTCTTTTTGTAATACACGTGGGAGTATTACAAACATTCGGTGACCTTACGCATACGAAATACGTAGCGATTGTACAGAAAACGGCTTGTGTTCTCTTATAAAAGGTGTCGGACATTC
Source organism: Lampris incognitus (assembly GCF_029633865.1). Taxonomy (NCBI): domain Eukaryota; kingdom Metazoa; phylum Chordata; class Actinopteri; order Lampriformes; family Lampridae; genus Lampris; species Lampris incognitus. The sequence continues at coordinate 372,770 of NW_026611576.1, read as the reverse complement.
AGATTTGACCAGAAGTGTAAAGCATATAATTTAACTACAGGTGTTGTGTGTGTCTGTCCTGAAGGTGGCCTTACAAATTCCCAAAGAAAAGGTGGACACCTTCACAATGGTGACATTGTTTTTGTCCCCAAAAGCTCTTGAAATGTCAGTATCTTTTGAAACTTTTTAGTTTTTTATCAGAAGCAGTAGTGCCCAGTGCATTAACTGCATAGTTAAAATCCAAACATCTCTATCTCTCATTGTTCTTTAATTAATCCTTATAAAGGTAAGTTGACTTGGGTTTTTGTTAAAATCCTTAACCTGAGGCGGTTCTCAGCAACCTCATTGTAACTCTTTGTGTCTTTCAGACTCGAGATGGGTAAAAGTTTGGGTTTCCCCTGGAACTGGGGCTTCTGCTGCTTGCAGGTCACCCAGGAGTGATGGGGAAGAGTGCAGCAGTGACCCTGCATGAAAGGTTTGAAGTGGAGCAAGAGTTGATCCTGATGCTGGAGAGACCACTGCCCTCTGAGGACCTCTTTAACTACCTGCACGCCAGTGGAACACACCTGCAGGAGCATGACGCTAAGGTAGGTGGGGGAAAGGATGGATGGATGGACGGGCATGTTTGTGTGTGCAACTTTGTGTGTGTGTTAGGGGTTGTATGACTTAAGAGTTTTTGAAGTCAGCTGTTTTGTGATGAAAGTCAAGTCGACATTGACTAATCGCTGATGACATCATGAATAAAACCACGGGAGAAGGGACTGCTTTGCAATAAGTGACAACATTAGCAAAACTTAATGTATATGCTGACAACAGACAACTCATACACATTTACACAGAACAGAAACAAGTAGAAACAACAACAGGTTGCAACTCAGTTGCATCAATGTATGCAACAATAATTTTTAATTATTAATTTTTAATGAGCTCATGCTCAGTTATCAACAGTCAGACTCAGTCATCTAGCTTCCATTGTCCATTATTCAGTGCCTTAAGTAATACCAGGGAAGAGGCTCCCTTTTTGGTCAGACAGTCTGCCAGCTGTTCTTTTGTAGCTGACCACAGAATACGATGAATCCTTTTGTTCTGGATAAGTTATTTGATGCCACTTATTCTGACATAGACCTGACATGAGTAGTCTGAGGGACTCTGATGAGCATGTAGGTGAGTCCTTCTATAGATCTTTAGTGTTGAATTCTTCAAAACCTCTAGCCACAAGACGCGCTTTGGGTATTACACCATCAGGGGTTTCTTTCAGTGTGCACACCCGTCTAGTGGACACATGCCTTTGACCCATATCTTTTACCTTCTCAAACACCCCATCATTCTTCCAGCTACTTATTTCATCTAGTTTAGCCTTATCAAATGAAACACCACCTGTGACTAATACATCATTTTCCTGCATATCAGAGCATAGTTCTACACTATCCAGTGGATTAACCTGAAGATTGTCTACCTTAGTAAGATCAGCTGACCCCATAGTACCAGCGATGTCAGATAGTTCTAAGTACTGTAGGCAGTACCAGTTTCTGTTATTTCCTGTAGCCTTTCCTGCTCGTCCCATCACTTTAGCTCTGTGAGACGCATCTGTTACATTATCCACAAAGCTGATTGTTTGACCTGTTTTCAGCCCTAGGGAGGCTGCTACCCTTATGCCTGTCTGTTGATTATCCTTATGATTGTTACCCTCAGTGACATCTGTATCATTGTCTGTAACACCCCCAGCCTCACCGTCATTGTTCATATCAACATCTATGTCACAATCAGTACCAGGTATGTTCCCACTGTCATTGTTATCAACATCCACATCACTATCAGTAACAGGTACTTTCATATTGCCCTCAGTAACATTCTCCCCAGGGTGCTCTAGACCCTCACTAGCACCTACTTCACTCTTATCAACCTTCTGCAACCTAGAATGATGAACCCTGACATAGGTCCCACCATGGTGTACAAAGATCACCACCCCATCTTGTCGTATCACGACTCCAGGACCTTTCCACTCAACACAGTCTGTCCTTTTGTAGAACACCTTGTCCCCAGTTTCATACTTCTCATCTGTTTGACGAAGTTGCTTTCGTAGAGCTCTTCTGATTCTCTCTGAGCACTCTGCCTCTATGAAAGCTTTCCTTACTGCATGTAATGCTGTTATGTGCTGTCCCACCCATGCACTCATAGTAGTTCCCTCCAAAGCAGGTGGCTGATCCACTAACACAGAGGGAGGGTTCGGATTCTGTCCAAACACCAGCTGATGTGGGCTGAAGCCATGTACGTTCTGCACTGTGTTCTTTGCCATGAGTGCCCAATCCAGTGCAGTTTTCCAGTCAACTCCGTTGTCAAGTTTTACCTTCAGTATTATCTCTGAGCATTTGGTTATGGCGTTCCAGCAAGCCATTGCTCCATGGACTATAGCCAGCAGTCGTCTTTATCTCGATGTTGAAGTTCTCTGCCATGTCTCTTATTTCCTCGTTGTTGAACTCGCCACCGTTGTCGCTGAAGAGACGCTCCGGTGGACCATGGACACTGATCCAGGAATGTCCAAAGCATTTCACTATCACACTTGGTTTCTTTGAGGTCACAATGCCACCCGCACTGAAGCGTGTGAAGTGATCAATAATGTGCAGGTACCACACATTCGGTTCTAGCTCATGTAAATCTACTGCCACAGTCTCATTGTATCGGGAGGCCATGGGCAGACCCAACAGCAGGCTTGGGCTTAGGCTTAGGCTTGCTGTACTTAAGACAAATCTCACATTTTCCTACTATCTCCTCTAGAATAGCAGTGCTCTCGTTATCAGAGTTTCCAGCACTTATCAGCAGCTTCTTCAGTTTGTCAACTGATGCATGTCCGAATTGCTTGTGAAGTTTCAGTAAAGCTTTGTGTTTTTGTTCCTTAGTCATATTCTCTGTGATGGCCAGGACCACATTCTCATATGTATCGCATGGTGACTCATTATCCATTATGTTCAGACAGTAGCATCCTAAGGAGGTCATCTTCAGAGCTATCGGTTGCCGAAACATTATTGCTGTATCGTTCTCCAAGTTCAGCACAGCTCCTGCTCTCTTTAGCGACGTTTTACTCAGCAGTAAAGGGATGTCAGATGGGACCACTTCTGTGTCTACAGCATTTTGTTTCTCCTATCTTGGCTGGTATCTTGACCTTTTTTGTCGAATGTACAACTCGCCCATCCCCAAACTTGAAAGGCTTGCTACTCTCTGTGTTAACTATTTTCTGTACTTCTTTCTCATTTAGTCCCCCTACATAGTTATTCAGCCATTTTTCACCACAGACAGTCCTTGTGCATGCCGTGTCAATGACAGCTGATCCCAGAGCCTCAACCATGAATATTTCCGTATCCGATTCCTTAGAAAACAGCGTTATATTACACTCATCAGGTTCTTCTGTGCATTTATTTTCTTCTGTTATCTTTACGTGTTCTTTCTTATGTGGGCAATCTTTCACCCAGTGGAATGTGCTTTGACAAATCCCACACTTTGTTCGTCTTCCGTACTTGTCAAGTGGATTTGTGCCTGCGAGTGGTCCTCTAGCTTGCACACTTTGGGTTCGTGGGTGCGGTTTTCTTTGATCTGTGTAGTAGGCTGCATCCTGACTCACGTTAATGGCTCCCGCCTTCTGCTCATGTTTTTCTCCGAATATGCGTTTCAGTGCTGACTTCATATAATCAAAAGTGTGCTTACCACATGCAGTCAATGCCAGTTGCTTGTCTTTCACATCAAGACTTGCTGTATCCAGTAGTTTAAACGCCAAAACAGCGTCGGGCAGAACCATCTCGAATTTACAGATCCTGTTGTATTTCTGTTCAAAATCAACAATAAAGTCCACCATCGAGACGCCATTTTCCCTCGATATTCGATCAAACTCAGAATAGGCTTCGTAAGCCCGTTCCTTCTCTTCTCTCAAAAAAATCTTGTCAAGTTCCCCAATCAAAGTGGTCATTCCATCATCCTTATTTAGATCATCCACATTTATTCCTAAAGCAGTATCCCTCGCTCTACCTGTCAACGATAGAGCCACAGCCAACGCTTGCTTTTTCTTGTCCAAGTTCGTCACCCGTCTCCATATTTCCACTTAATTTTTCCAGTTTTCATACGGCTTCTTTTCGTCAAATCCAGGAGGGAATGGAGGGGGGGATGGAGGGAGGAATGGAGGGAGGGAATGGAGGGGGGAATGGAGGGAGGGAATGGAGGGGGGAATGGAGGGGGCGGATGGAGGGAGGAATGGAGGGGGGAATGGAAGGAGGAGGGAATGGAGGGGGGGATGGAGGGGGGACTGGAGGGGGGGATGGAGGGGAAGGGAATGGAGGGGGGGGTGGAGGGAGGAATGGAGGGGGGAATGAAGGGGGGGATGGAGGGGGGAGGGAATGGAGGGGGGGATGGAGGGAGGAATGGAGGGAGGGAATGGAGGGGGGAATGGAGGGGGGATGGAGGGAGGAATGGAAGGGGGAATGGAGGGGGGGATGGAGGGAGGAATGGAGGGAGGAATGGAGGGGGGAATGGAGGGGGGGATGGAGGGGGGGATGGAGGGAGGAATGGAGGGGGGAATGGAGGGGGGAATGGAAGGAGGAGGGAATGGAGGGGGGAATAGAGGGGGGAGGGAATGGAGGGGGGGATGGAGGGGGGAGGGAATGGAGGGGGGGATGGAGGGGGGGATGGAGGGGGGAGGGAATGGAGGGGGAATGGAGGGGGGAGGGAATGGAGGGAGGGATGGAGGGGGGAATGGAGGGGGGGATGGAGGGAGGAATGAAGGGGGGGAATGGAGGGGGGTGATGGAGGGGGTAATGGAGGGGGGGAATGGAGGGGGGATGGAGGGGGGGATGGAGGGGGGAGGGAATGGAGGGGTGGATGGAGGGGGGAATGGAGGGGGGAATGGAGGGGGGGATGGAGGGAGGAATGGAGGGGGGGATGGAGGGGGGAGGGAATGGAGGGGGGGATGCAGGGAGGAATGGAGGGGGGAATGGAGGGGGGAATGGAAGGAGGAGGGAATGGAGGGGGGAATAGAGGGGGGAGGAAATGGAGGGGGGGATGGAGGGGGGAATGGAGGGGGGGAATGGAGGGGGCAATGGAGGGGGGGATGGAGGGAGGAATGGAGGGGGGGATGGAGGGGGGAGGGAATGGAGGGAGGAATGGAGGGGGGAATGGAAGGAGGAGGGAATGGAGGGAGGAATAGAGGGGGGAGGGAATGGAGGGGGGGATGGAGGGGGGAGGGAATGGAGGGAGGGATGGAGGGGGGGATGGAGGGGGGAGGGAATGGAGGGGGGAATGGAGGGGGGAGGGAATGGAGGGAGGAATGGAGGGGGGAATGGAGGGAGGAATGGAGGGGGGAATGGAGGGGGGGAATGGAGGGGGGAGGGAATGGAGGGGGGGATGGAGGGGGGGAATGGAGGGGGGATGGAGGGAGGGAATGGAGGGGGGGATGGAGGGGGGAGGGAATGGAGGGGGGAATGGAGGGGGGAGGGAATGGAGGGGGAGAGGGAGGGGGGAGGGAATGGAGGGGGGATGGAGGGGGAGGGAATGGAGGGGGGATGGAGGGGGGAGGGAGTGGAGGGGGGGATAGAGGGGGAAATGGAGGGGGGAATGGAGGGGGGAGGGAATGGAGGGAGGGGGGAATGGAGGGGGGAATGGAGGGAGGAATGGAGGGGGGGAATGGAGGGGGGAGGGAATGGAGGGAATGTGGGGTGAGGGAGAAAGATGGGCAGTAAACTTAATTCAGAAATATCACCAAATAAGTTGCATGTTCTAAATTAATGTGAACCCTGGGGCTGAGGAAGGGTCGTCAGGCTCACTAGGACACCCCTCACTAGTGAGCCGGGTCTTTTTGGGTGAGTCGGGCAGGCCTTGATGTAGTGGCCCGACCTCCCGCAGTAGAGGCAGAGGTGGCCACTCATCCTCTGCTCCCTAACCTCCAGCGGGAGCCGTGACCGACCCAACTGCATGGGCTCCTCCTCCGGCCTGGATCCAGAAGCCACCCAGGGTTGCGAGGGGGAGTGTGAGGGTGGAGAGAGCCCACGGGACGCTGACCCAGGGAAGGCACCGGTAGAACGGACGGGGGTTGGTCTATGGGAGGGGCCAGCGCGCGGGGCGCGTTCCTGGCGCCGCTCCCGCAGCCGTTCGTCCATCTGGAGGGCGAGGGTGACGAGCTCGTTGAAGGAGGCAGGGCGGTCCCGAACGATGAGATCTTTGATGGGGTCGCTCAGCCCCCTCCTGTACGCGCTCTTGAGCGCAGTGTCATCCCACCCACTGTCTGCCGCGAGTATCCTTACCTCCAAGGAATAATCTGCCACCGACCTGGCTCCCTGTTGGATGGAATGGAGGCGGCCGGCAGCGTCCTGCCCGTCAGCTGGGTGGTCGAACACCAGATTGAACTCGCGGCGGAAGGCACAATAGTCCGAGGCGAGCTGCTCGGTATGGCCTACCGCCGCTATGGCCCAGCTGAGGGCTTTGCCGGTGAGGAGGGACATGACAAGGGCTACCTTGGTCTCTCCTGTCCTATACCTGGCTGGCTGGTGTTTGAACAGGAGCTCACACTGACCAAGGAAACCCCTGCACAGCTCGAACTCCCCACCGAAGGCCTTCGGGCAGGGGAGGTTAGGCTCGCACCGGGGGTCCAGTGGGGGTTGACTCGGAGGAGGGGGAACGTCGGGACCAGGAACGGGGAAACCGAAGGCCGAGCTGGGGGCAGAGACCGAGGCCAGGGCAGGGTGGTCACTCATCCTGGAGACCGCTGTGGAGAGTGCAGCGATCTGCGCGGTGAGGGCATCTAACGCGCTCGTCGCGGCCTGGGAGCCGGACTGAAGATCGCTGACCTCTCCGGTGACACGGGTGAAGGCAGTAGTAAGCTCTGAGCGGAGAGAGGCAAGTTGGCAACTGTGACTTCTTACTACTGCCTCTAGGGGGACGGGGCTCTGGGGCGTCACAGGGACCGTCCGCTCCTTGGGTTTGCCTGGGTCCATAATGGCTCCGATGTTCTGTTGTGCTCGCGCACCAGAACCTGACCCGTATGGCGAAACCCAAGACAGACAGACACGAGATGACTTCTAAATCTACAAAGGGGGGTTTTATTGTGGGAGAGAAATGTATGGTGAAAAAGGCGTTCTGTTAGTGGGATGTGTGAATAAACTATGTGTGGTGTCCCGTGGTTTGCCTGTATAACTATGTGTGAGTGTTTTTAGCCTATGTGTGGTGCGGTATGTAAATGACCAGGAGGTGTTGAAAAAATGTGCGTGTACCTGGCAAGAAAGTCCAGTCCGTGATCCAAGAGGGGTTGTCCGAGAAAGTCCAGGTCCGAGATCCGGGAAGTCGAGTCCGAAGGGAGGGGTACAGATAGAGGGACAAGGGGGGAGATCGCAGGAGAGGTCCGGGGAGAAAACGTGAAGGTCGCTGGGGACGAGGGAGACACGGGGAGCCGTGGAAATCGCGGAGGGAGAGTCTTGGGAGGAAACAGAGACACGAAGATAAGACACTGGGGAATAAACAGAATGCAAGGAACGCTGGAGGGCTTGTCAGAACTGTACCGCAGGGTTCAGTAGGTCGAAGCACAGAGAGACGTTCTGGGAGGCTTCTTGTAGAAGGCTGCCTGAATGCCACAGGTGTGCCTGATGGATGATGGCAAACACCTGGTGCAGTGCAGCGCTCGTCTCCTCAGAGCGCGAGCCGAGCGCTCGGATGTTTCCGGCACGTCCGAGCTGGGGGAGTGGCTTGAACGTGCCGGGGAGGCAGCTCGGGGCGGTGTAACCACAACACTCACCTCTGCAAACATTTCCTGACCGGCCTGCAGGACGGAGTTAGGAAAGCCATAGAAACACACTGCGTAGGATACGGAAAGAGACGACTGGAATACTTGCTGAGACATGCTGATCATGCCCACGATCAAATGCAGAAAAAGGAAGAAGAACAGAAGGCAAGGCAGGCTCAGGACAAACATCGCACCTCTCTCTCTCTCCTCCATGGTGCCGCAGTGGCTTCCTTCACCCTACTAACCTGTGCAACAGGACAGACCCGGGGACCGTTCACGATGTCAGAACCCGTGACAACACGCCCAGCCCAGCGGCCCCCAACCGGGTGACGACTGCTGCTTCACATGTGGCAAGCCCGGTCACTGGGCTGAAGACTGTCCACTCCGTCAAGGGCATCAACCAAAGGCGCGGAAGAGGCCGAGGATGGAACAACGGACCTCACAACCAGTGGGCCCCACGGGGAGGCTCATACCGGGGTTCGGACTGACAGGCGACACGGGAGGAGGAGGTGGGGGTCCTGGACACATCTGCTGCCACATCAGGTCGTATGAATGCACAGACACAACCAAATACACTGATTTGCAATGAAGACTCTGCTTTGCTGTTAGCTTCCCCAGTTGGACAGTATGTATCTCATGAGCTAGCTTTCCGAAAACTGCCAATGATAACCTTGCGTCTTGCAAATGCTGAGCTGCCTTTCTTGTTAGACACGGGAGCCACACGAACGGTGGTGAGAACCGCCTATCGGCCGGCCACGGTTAACACGGAGCGGCCAAACGGTCCTCTCCACTGTTGCGAGTGGTACGTGTGTCACGGAGCCATTATCCGTTCCTGTGTGCTTGTTTGCCTGGATGACAGCTCATCAACAAAATTGCCTGTTTTAATTTCTGATAACTGCCCATTTAATTTGCTGGATGGAGATGGCATGATCCAACTGGGCATCTCTGTTGTTTCCACCTCATCAGGGCTGTACATCACTTCGTTACCAGCAGCGAATATTTTTTTGCATACACATAACCCCGCCCTCCCTCTACGGGTCTACATGTGGGCTCCTACCGCCTCCCAATACACACAGTGGCTCTGCTCCCTTGCTCACATACCACAACAGGGGACGCATTGACCTACATGACAGCGGACAACCTACACTGCACCGCTCATGTCACGTGTACATTAGACAACGACCAAACTGCGTTGTTTTCGGTTGATGAGCCGGTCCCGCATGTCTCCTTGGTAAAACCACGGGGTTCCCAGTGGACAGATACGGGTCCACTCGCGCGACAAGCTTCTCTGGCGTCAGATTGGCTTCCCGCCGACTCTTCACGCGACTGGTCCCCCTCACTAAAATTATACCGGGTAGACGACAGCGCCACCGTTGCGGTGACGTCACGAATGTTGGCTCTGTCCGCCCCCTCACCGTCAGTGACTGAGGCCCATACACTGGCACACACACACACACTGCACTTGCTCCGCAGCTTCACAACATCCCCTCCCATCTTTGGGCTGACGGGAAATAGGATGTAGGTCTCATACGTAATTGTGAGCCCGTCATCATTACCCCGAAATCCGACTTCCGTCCCCACCAACCTCAGTACCCTTTGAAACCGGAAGCGGTTAATGGCATCTGCCCTGTATTCAATGCCTTGCGTGTCAAGGGCATAATTGTCCCTTGGCCCACCTCCCCGGTTTCCACTCCCATCTTCCCCGTGAAGAAGATACGCCCACTGAATGGAGGTTCGTTCAAGACCTTCAGGCAGTAAATGCAGCTGTCAGGGCCCGCACGCCCTGCGTCCCCAATCCCTACACCCTTATGTCTCAGGTTCCCCCTTCTGCACGGCGGTTTACCGTTGTGGACCTTGCCAACGCTTTCTTCAGCGTCCCTGTTCTGGTTTGCCTTCCTATTTGACGGTCGGCCTTACACATGGACAAGGCTGTGTCAGGGCTATTGTGAAAGCCCCACGATCTACAACGGGGCGCTTCGAGACAGCCTTAGCACACTTACGCTGACGCGCGGCTCAACCCTATGGCAGTACGTCGACGACCTCCTGCTTTGTGCCCCCACCACAACGCAGTGCAGCCGTGACTCGGTCTCTCTCTTACGCCATCTGGCACAAGAAGGTCACCAAGCTAGTCTCTCCAAACTCCAATTTTGTCAACAACACGTCACTTTCCTCGGACACACGGTCCTATAACCCTAACCCGTCTCTGGAAAAATAACCCTGTCCCCTTTTTTCTTTTTTTCTCCCCCTTTCTGTTTTTTTCCGTCTATGGGGAGGGCGCTCGTTTGCCGGATGTCGCGTCACGTTTCCCGTGACAACGGCGTGGGGGGCCGCCTTTTCCGGAGAGCTTGTCATCTACCGGAAGTGGTGTCATATTTCCCAGTATATATTTAGAGGCGGAGCCTCATTCTCTCTTTTCGTCGGAGTCCGGCACAGAGCTACGTCGCCCGCTGTTCGGTGAGTTGGATTAATGTTGGCTATTTTTTCGATTGTTAATTTGATTTTTACGAGCCTTAGAAGGCCACCGAGATGCCGCCCGGTCGTGAAAAGTCTAAGCCCTCGCCTGAAGAAGGTTCCATAAAACCGAAACGTCGCGCGACTTTCGTTGGTGGGGGACTGTGGCCGCCATCTAAACATCTTGTTTGATGGACAGTGTACAAGGTTAATTCCAATTTATTTGGGAATGCAGATTTAAATTTCTAACCTATTGTAAACGTTTGAACTACAAACGTTTGGACTGACACAGATTTACTATCTGTCGCAATTGTTGAGATTTAGCGGCGTTGTGAACGCCACCCATAAATGACGAGATGACACAAATGTTCGTTGACAATGTATTTCCTCCTGTACACAAGATAACATTAGCTGTTTCCAAACTGTACATGAGCTAACATAAGCTGGTCGTTTGGTTGACTGATACACGGCTAGCTGTACACACAGCTTGCTGAACAACAGCGTGCTGAATGACGTGATGCTGACCACAGCTGTGGGACCATACACTGGCTGTACACGTGCTGTACACGTGCAGTACTGAGCTGTGATGATGCTGGTTCTACAACGTTTCCACTTTATCGCATTTAAATTAACCGTTTCCACTTTATCGCATTTAATTAACTCTTGTATTTTTCGGGAGCTCAACTCCATGCAACCATGTGCTTCGTTTATTTCCACCGTTCAGAATCGCCTGCGCTGCATGATGACGTCATCTATGCGCCTCATATTACTGAGATTGGTGCCTCCATGGCTCCACCTGCTGGCCAGGCGGTCATACAATCATCAAATCTACTGTACATAACGTACACCTATTATGCCAGCGCCTGACGAGTGGCCGGATGGGGGGTACCCTTTCCCCTGGCTTAACCCCAATCTTAACCTTAAACCCGAATTCTGCCAGGTAACCCTAGTTGTGACTTGAACCCTGGAAAGGTAACAAGAAGCCCTAGTTGAGGTTTTAACCCTTGAGGGATAAGATAGGAAAAGACACACAATTTTTTTTTCTTTAAATGGCGGGGGGGAACGAGAAGACCGCCTATTCTGTCCTACGTATTTGTGTCCATGTATAGACAGGCGGACAGATAGCCAACATGAAGAATCCCAAAGAAATACAGAGTCCCAGTCCAAGTTGAGGAACTTTACTGAAGAACTTTGAGAATTCAAACCTTTTTGTAAAACTGTATAGGGGGGCAATACAGAGAAAGAATGTTTCAATAAACATTGCATAAATTATAAAATGTTATCACATGTCTATGACATAACTACATAACATATGTAAATAACTGCACATGACTGCATGTAAATAATAATTGTAGGCTACATAACTGCATGTAAATAGCGGCACATAACCTAGGAATGACGAAATCACACATGAATTATGAATGACTTATGAACTAATTGTAAATAATGTACATATGACATAGATCTACTACTTTCGGCTGCTCCCGTTAGGGGTCGCCACAGCGGATCATCCGTTTCCATTTCTTCCTGTCTTCTGCGTCTTCCTCTGTCACACCAGCCACCTGCATGTCTTCCCTCACCACATCCATAAACCTCCTCTTTGGCCTTCCTCTTCTTCTCTTCCCTGGCAGCTCCATAATCGGCATCCTTCTCCCAATATACTCAGCATCTCTCCTCCACACATGTCCAAGCCATCTCAATCTTGCCTCTCTTGCTTTGTCTCCAAACCGTCCAACTTGAGCGGTCCCTCTAATATAATCGTGCCTAATCCTGTGCTTCTTCGTCACTCCCAGTGAAAACCTTAGCGTCTTCAACTCTGCCACCTCCAGCTCCGCCTCCTGCTGTCTTTTCGTCAGTGCCACTGTCTCCAAACCATACAACGTAGCTGGTCTCACAACCATCTTGTAAACCTTCCCTTTAACTCTTGCTGGCACCCTTCTGTCGCAAATCACTCCTGACACTCTTCTCTGCCCTACCTGCACTCTCTTCTTCACCTCTCTCCTGCACTCCCCGTTACTTTGGACTGTTGACCCCAAGTATTTAAAGTCATATGCCTTCGTCACCTCCACTCCTGACCATTCCACTGTCTTCCCTCTCTTTCACACACAGGTATTCCATCTTGCTCCTACTGACTTTCATTCCTCTTCTCTCCAGTGCATACCTCCACATCTCCAGGCTCTCCTCCACCTGCACCCTACTCTCGCTACAGATCACAATGTCATCCGCGAACATCATCGTCCATGGAGACTCCTGCCTGATCTCATCCGTCAACCTGTCCATCACCATTGCAAACAAGAAGGGGCTCAGAGCCGATCCTTGATGTAAATCCCACCTCCACCTTGAACCCATCTGTCACCTCGCCACTGTCACACTTCCACGTGCATATCCTGCACCACTCCTACATACTTCTCGGCAACTCCCGGCTTCCTCATACAATACCACATCTCCTCTCTCGGCACCCTGGCTTATGCGTTCTCTAAATCTACAAAGACACAATGTAGCTCCTTCTGGCCTTCTCTATACTTCTCCACCAACACTCTCAAAGCAAACATCGCATCTGTGGTGCTATTTCGTGGCATGAAACCATACTGCCGCTCGCTAATCGTCACCTCTCCTCCTCTTAACCTAGCTTCGATTACTCTTTCCCAAATCTTCATGCTGTGGCTGATCAACTTTATACCTCTGTAGTTGCTACAGTTCTGCACATCGCCCTGGTTCTTGAAAATCGGTACCGGTATGCTTCTTCTCCACTCCTCAGGCATCCTCTCCCTTTCCAAGATTGAGTTAAACAATCTAGTTAAAAACCCCACTGCCATCTCTCCTAAACATCTCCATGCCTCCACAGGTATGTCATCAGGACCAGCTGCCTTGCCACTCTTCATCCTCTTCATAGCTGCCCTCACGTCCTCCTTGCTAATCCACTGCACTTCCTGATTCACTATCCCCACATCCTCCAACCTGCTCTCTCTCTCTCATTTTCTTCATTCATCAGCCCCCCAATGTACTCCTTCCACCTTCTCAGCACACTCTCTTCGCTCGTCAGCACATTTCCATCTCTATCCTTCATCACCCTAAGCTGCTGCACATCCTTTGCAGCTCGGTCCCTCTGTCTAGCCAATCGGTACAAGTCCTTTTCTCCTTCCTTAGTGTCTAACCTGTCATACAACTCACCATACGCCTTTTGCCTTTGCCACCTCTCTTAGCTTTAAGCTGTGTCTCCTTGTACTCCTGTCTACTTTCTTCATCTCTCTGACTATCCCATTTCTTCTTTGCCAACCTCTTCTTCTGTATACTTTGCTGTACTTCCTCACTCCACCACCAAGTCTCCTTGTCTTCCTTCCTCTGTCCTGCCGACACACCAAGTACCTTCCTAGCTGTCTCCCTCACTATTTCTGCAGTGGTTGCCCAGCCGTCCGGCAACTCTCCACTATCCACCCAGTGCCTGTCTTAACCCCTGCCTGAACTCCACACAACAGTTTTCCTTCTTCAACTTCCACCATTTGATCTTCGGCTCTGCCTTCACTCGCTTCAACTTCTTGCTCCTCTAAAGTCAAGTTTTATTTTTATTTCAGTGAACTGAAATGTTTTTTTTTTCTTCTCTTTTCACACCTGGTTTTAGTTCAGTTTTAGTGAACTACAATAACCTTGAGCTGGATCATGATCTGCTATTATAGACCATACTATACTGGTCTACCTGGGACTGCATCGTAGGTGAGGTCTGTTTGGGTCCTGCTCAAGTCCCACAGTGTCTATAGAGAGAAGAAGATGACAGTTAAGATACAAATGGGGCACTTCCATCAGCCTCCACTGATTCCCAGGGCAAATTAGCATGCTTTTTAACAAAAGCTATCGCCGCATGCTACCCCAAAAATGAAAACGCGCACGCAGAGCAACAGCCTACTTAGCAAGTTGGCTAACGTTGATTAGGTAAAAGCTAACTTACACAGCGACGCTCAGCTTTACTTGTAACTTAACACAACAAAACAACAAAACGTCTAGTGCAGCAGCACGTCTAGTACTGTTACCTCTCCAGCGTCGCGGCTCCGAACCGTAGTTGGAAGCCTCTGGTGGGTGTCTCGCTAGTCTATTTAGCTTAGCCTGGCTCGTAGCTGGTAACAACTTCATAAAGAGTCCGGACCAACTCTGCAGTGGAGAACGGGCCGGCCACTGCACTGCACTGCAGTCCCATTTAACACACGGCAGCCTCCCTCCCTCCCTCCCTCCCTCCCTCTCTCCCTGTGATGCATACAAATCATCACTGGTAACGGTGGCTACCTTCCTATCTGTCGGCAAACTAGCGTCTCCGCGGCTGCGGCTACAAACAGAAAATACACAGACACACACACACACACACGGCTGCGTCTACATCACCCCCCCACACACACACACAATACCCACTAAGCCCTCTCCTTAAAGGGGCAAGGCACAGCTTGCATCAAAACGTATATGATTAATACTCACACTTTATTAATCTTGTAGGATGTGCCAGTGCTGCCGTGTGTTGAGTGATATTAAATATAATCCGAGTGTATTTTGTATTACTCAGTATGTAACCAATGTATTACTCAGTATGTAACCAATGTATGTAACCAGAACAGAGGGTGAAGAAGACACCTTCATGTAGACAAATATATTGCAGGTCTCCCACAAGAATGTGGTTAGGGGAGGGGGTTGCCCCCCCCCTGGGGCCTTGGGAGAGACACCGTGTCTGGTACGAGGAGGACCCCCTGCTAAGATCAGTAGGTTGAAACAGGATGAGCACTTCTTAAAGCTCAACCACCAAAAGGTCCTATTGATAGGATAATCAAGACCAGAGGTGTCGTAAAGGAGAAGCAGGGGGGTCTATATAACCCACCAGGACACACAAAGAAAGTCAGACACACACGACGGATTGGCAGAGTGTGTCTCCAGATCTGTACTCAATAAAATCATTGTAATCTCCTAAGACGTGGTGGCTGTTTCTTCACATCAACGGACCCGGGGACGAGGAACACGAAGGTGTTTCCTAACAATTTTGGGGGCTCGTCCGGGATGTGAAGAAGCGGTCCTAATTGGACAGTGTGGCTGCCCGCCGACACCTTCCGAGCTTGGGGTCGACCCACAACACGAATAAGGTAAGCAGAACCTGTTTTAACGAAATCTGCATATTGGACTGAATTACTAAATTGTACTAAGCTCGGGAAGGAGAAGGCGGCCAGTTTAACAAAAAGTAAGGGTTGGAGTCCCCTACGGTAAGATTAAAAAGGAGATGATCGGTAGAAGAGGTTGGAGTCCTCTGTCTAAGATCCTAGGTAGTGGCGCACCCACTCACTCTCTGACGAGGGGGTGAGATTAAGGCTGGGAAAACTCTCCCGGGGAATTGAGGACCCCCAAAGGAGGGAATCTTAGAGCTCAGTAAGGGTAGGAGTCCCTGAAAAATTGGTTAAATACAGTAAGGGTTGGAGTCCCTGAACAATAGATTAAATAGAGTAAGGGTTGGAGTCCCTAACAGATAGACAGGAGACGAAAAAGGTAGAATGGAAAAAGAAGAAGGAGAAAAAAGCGGTGGCGGACCGCAGTGGAAGTCCCTGCAGAAGCAGAGCGACATACTGATACAAATGATGATGAACCAAAAAAATGAGGGTGCCAAGGCAAAGGCGAGACGAAGGGAGGAAGAACAAAGGAGGTTAGAAGAAGCTATTATAAGGGAAGAGAGAAAAGCGGAGGACGCTGTTCCGTTGGGGAGGTATTTGTGGAAGCAGGAAAAAATGTGTAAGGAAAAGCGAGTAGAGGCAGAGAAAAAGAGACAGACATGTGGGTTGATGTCACAGAGGACATGGAATAAGACTATAAGGCAAGCTGAGGAAGATCGACTAAGATGGTATAATTATGCTATCATGTGGCAAGGGCTTGTTCATTGCATGAAAGAGAAAAAGACAGGGTGACCCCAGATAGAAAAAAAATGATCCTCCTCCATACGAGGTGGGAAGATGTAGCCCACAGCCACAAGGACAGTGTGAGGGCGGATTATATCCGGTATTAAACATTACGGATGGAAAATTTCAAATTGAAACAGCTCCGGTGCCCAGCGCCCCCAAGATAGCAACCCGATCACGGGGGAGAATAGAGACTGTGAATGAAGGGCTTAGCTCCCCGGAGGAGGAGGAAGAGGAAGAAGTCCCGTTTAAACAGAGATTAGCCAGACAACAGGGAGCCAGAGGGGCGCGGCCGAAGCCGAAACAGCGGGAAAAGGGGGAGAGGCCAGTGGTCATCACAGGCTCATTGTCGGGGGTGTGTGAAGATGATAATGAGATATCAGATACCTACCATGTGGAAGCAATGGGCGTAGCCCAGGGAAGCTGGGAAGACGAGGAAGAGAGAGGTAGAGAGAGAGAGGAGTGTGTGGCGGGAGCTTTACTAACCTCCGCCGCTGAAATAATGAGAGAAGCAGAGTTGTTGTTATCCCCAGGGAAAGAGAGAGGGGGGGCAGGGCCCCCTCCACAGACACGGGCTAGGTCCCGATTGCAGTGTCCACTCGTGCAGTCGCATAGGGGTCAGGGGAGCCGATATAAACCATGGAATTTGGGTGACGTACAAGCCCTAGTGGATAAGATGCCCCCGATAACTGAGGGAGGGGGCATATGGTTGGGAGAATTGGATAAGCTTACGCAGGGAAAAACGCTGGCCCTGGGTGACTGGCGGGCGGTGGCGGCCCGCAGTATGTCGGCATCTGAATTACGGGAAATAGAGCTCAATGCCCAAATTGACAATGAGCCTGACGATCGCCCTCTCCTACTGGATTTGGCGGAAATATGTCAAGCCACACGGGATAAGTTTCCCCCACCTAATCGCGGACATGTTCCGAAATTAGAGTGGTCTAAAGACAAAACCCCCCGGGAATATTTGAATAAGGCAAAGGAAGAATGGACTCGTCACACAGGTCAACACCCCGATAGAAAAGGAGTACAACAAGAATGGTATAGGAGGGCAATATTGGAGGGGGTCCCGGAGAAAGTGAGAAGATCCATGTTAGATAACCCCGATTTGCCAGGTAGTGAGCCGAGTGTGTGGGAGCGACACTTGATACATCACTTACAAAGAGTGCGAGATGACGAAAAAGAAAAAGAGGAGCAGACGAAGGAGCTGCAGCAGCAGCTGTTAAAATTAGATGTGGGCAAAGCCCGTAAGGAAGCAACAGAGTTGAAAAATAGTAGTAAAAAACAAATGATGGCCGGGAGTGAGCCCGTTGTCCCTCAGCCGGATCTCCCATATCCTCCCGATTTGTATCCGATTCCCCCGTGGGAACAAGGGTTTCCCACATGGGGACCAAGGGGTTTTGGCCGTGGTTTTCGGCGCGGCTACAGGGGCGGACCACCGAGGGGTGGGTGGGCCGGGACGGGGGGACGGGGCCGACCCTCCTATCCTGGCCGGTATGACGCCTGTCACACGTGCGGCAGAGTTGGCCATTGGGCCCGGGAGTGTCCACAGAACCAGAGACGGAGGGGCCGGGGAGGACCTCCAAGAGGCGGAGTCCAGGTACCCCACCCCCAACTGGCGCCCCCGGAGAGGAGTGGACAGTTCCTCCAGGGACATTGGGAGGACGATGCAGAATGACGAGTCCCACGGGAAGCCCCTGGCGTGGGGACAACGGCAGACCCCATGCTTAAAATGACAGTGGACAATACGGAGTTGATGATGTTAGTGGATACCGGTGCCACCTATTCCACAATAAATGTGACACCGACGGAGGACAAATTATTGGGAGCCACAGTGAGTGTGGTGGGGTTTTCCGGGGAAACACAAATACTGCCTATTACTAAACCTCTCGTCATCACCATAGGGGACCAAAGACTGTTACACCCCTTTGTGTGTTCCCCCTCTGTTCCAGTTAATCTGCTAGGAAGAGACCTACTGATTAAACTACGGGCATCCATATTGTGTTGTGGGGATGGCCTCAGAGTCACCCTGCCAGGGGGCTCTATCCTGCCCTGCCTACCACAGCTCAGGAGGTGCGGACAGTGGCTTCTGCAGAACGAGGAGCCGGAATACGCTGACATCTATTGGGGTACCCTCCCCGACGACCCCCCACAAGACAAAGGCCTGCTACGACACTACGAGGAGTGGCGGCCCTGGATCTCCAGTCTTGCACCCTACACGCCCCCGGTTGACCCGCCCCATCTTACCCTATATTATGATAGAGAGGGTGATGAGAGCTATCAGATGGAATTTGATGAAATACAGGAAAACATTTGGGAGGTCCGACTGACAGATATTTATGTTGCCCCTGAGGGAGTGGCCGCCGCAGCCTCGTTGACTACGTCACAAATGGCCTGGTATAAGATGGGCGACGAAGCGTCACCACATGTTTCACTCGCTCTGCATCCCGATCATCAGGCAAAAGATTTGGGACCCATGATCAAGGCTGCCCTGCTCTTGCAAGACTGGGCCCCCACTCAGCTCCCCGGGGTGGCCTACTCCCCATCGGGAAGGGTATGGCGCATTACCAACTCCACTTTGGATACCGTAACACTGTGTCATGAGCAAATCGGTCGATATCATGGTAGGGAAAAATCTGATCACCCTTTGGCCGCTCCCTTGATTGCGGCCCTGCCTGAGACACTGTGGTCGGGGAGCCCCACGGATGTCGGGCTAGTAGACTGTCCCCCGGTGTCGTTTTTACTTAAACACACGCAGGCCCCAGTCTGGATCCCACAGTACCCTCACACGCAGCAGGCGGAGGATGGCATAGCAGAAACCATAGGTGGCCTGTTGGCTTCCGGGGTTCTGGAACCCTCCACCTCCGCCTGGAACACCCCCATTCTCCCGGTGGAGAAACCCGGGACGGGTAAATATAGAATGGCCCATGACCTTAGGGCCATAAACGCCCTCCTCCTCACACCCTCCATTCCTGGGCCCAACCCACATACAGCCCTTGGAGCGCTGGACCCCACCCACAAATGGTTTTCCTGTATAGACTTGGCTAACGCCTTTTTCTGCCTTCCCCTGGCACACCACCTACGTGACGTTTTTTCCTTCACTTTTCGCGGCCGCCAACTTCGATACACCCGCCTGCCACAGGGTTTTGCGAACTCCCCCGGCTTTTTCAATCAGGTCTTACAGAAAATTTTGTCTGACTGTCCCCTCCCTACCGGCTGTACACTCGTGCAATATGTTGACGACCTTCTGCTAGCCGCTCCCACCCCCGCAGCATGCGCTGCTGCCACAGACCGAGTTCTCCGTCACCTCGCCACAGCTGGCTTTAAGGTTAGTCGGGCCAAACTACAAGTGGTGCGGACGCAGGTCTCTTTTTTGGGAAGGGTCATATCCCAGAAGGGAGCTGCCATGTCCTCCGCGCATCGCTCCACTATTTTGACACACCCTAAACCCCTCCGGGTGAAGGACATGCTCTCGTTTCTGGGACTTACAGGCTACAGTCGCACATACATTCCAGACTACGTGGGTCTTACCACACCTTTACGGTTGTTGGTAAAGGCCTGCGGGATGCGCAACCTCGCCGCCTCACTGCTCTGGACTCCCGAGGCAGAAACCGCTTTCATTACCTTGAAGCAACGCTTGGCCCAAAGCGCTGAACTTGCTATTCCAGATCACACCCTACCCTTCTATTTGGATGTTTCTGAAACAGACGGCACAGTAAATGGCATTCTGTTTCAGAAAAAAGGGGGAGAAAGACGGATTTTGATGTATGCTAGCATACTGTTGGACGCCACCGAGAAGCGACACCCGCCGTGTACACAACATGCAGCAGGCGTAGCAAAAATTGTACAAAAAACAGCACACATTGTGATGGATCACCCACTGACGGTCCTAACAACACACAGTGTAATAGCCTATGTTAACTCACAGCGGTTTACTATGACACCGCTGAGACAACAGAGAATAACAAAGGCCTTGGAGGCACCAAACGTGACATTCATCCACGAAGGGATAAACATGGCGGATAGAATGGGAACGGGGGAACCACACGAATGTGAAAGACGGGTAGAACAAGAGGAAAAAATAAGACCAGATTTGGAAGCTCAGGCTATACCAGGGGCTATAGTGTTGTACACGGATGGCTGTTGCTATCGGGATGAGCAAAAGGGCCTCCAGGCAGGATATGCGGTGGTAAGACAGACAGAGACAGGACTCGAAACTGTAGTAGCAGAAAAACTGGAGGGACAAATGTCAGCACAGAGGGCTGAAATAAGAGGGCTGATTGCGGCCCTGGAGTGGGGAAAAGGAAAAAGGGTAACCATATACTCAGACTCGGCATACGCAGTAGGGGTGGTGCATTTAGAGATTCCCCAATGGCAGCGAGTGGGGTTTATCACCGCAGGAGGGAAGCCCATTAAACACGAGTCGGATATCAAGAGACTAATTGAGGTCATTCACCTACCAGAACAGGTAGCAGTGGTAAAATGTAAAGGGCACGATGTGGGAAATACTCTGGTAGCCAAGGGAAATCAGGAAGCAGATAGGGTGGCGAAGCAAGTGACAGGATATTCGACGGCTCATCAAATGATGACAACAGAACAGGAGGAAGTTAGCGAAATATGGGACCAGGAGACCATAAAATATTTTCAAGGAAAGGCAGGGATACACGAGCAAGCAGTGTGGGTACAGCGAGGAGCAACGGAATATGGGGGGTTGTGGAGAGGACCCGATGGCCGAATAGTCCTGCCACCAGGGATTAGAAGGAAGGCCCTTCAGGAGGCCCACGGAATAGGGCATGTAGGGGCTGTTCAGATGAATCGAAATCTTTGCCATTGGTGGCATCCTTTTTTGACTGACATGACTAAATACCACGTCAAGAGTTGCCCCATTTGCACTCAGTATAATCCTCGCCCCACCATAAAACCTGAAATGGGGGGATTTCCCCTGATCTCGTGTCCAGGACAAGAGGTGGTATTGGATTATACGGATATGGGGGAAGCCAAGAGGGTGAAAGGATACCAGTATTTGTTGGTGTGTGTGGATCAATTGACAGGGTGGCCGGAGGCATGGCCGGCAAAAAAGGAAGATAGCGCCACTGTTATAAAATGCTTGATTAACCATTACATTCCTCGACATGGATTCCCCTCCAAAATCCGCTCCGACAACGGATCTCATTTCAAGGGGGCTGACCTCAGAAAGGTCGAGAGCCTATTAGGACTGAAACACGCCTTTGGGACCGTATACCATCCACAGTCCCAGGGCAAGGTAGAAAGAATGAATCAAAACCTCAAACAAAAACTGGCTAAAATTTGTGCTCAAACTAAAATGAATTGGGTTGAGGCCCTTCCCTTGGCACTAATGACGATTAGGTCATCAATCAATCAGGGGACTGGGTTCACCCCATATGAATTAATGACGGGGCGACAGTTTCCGGGGCCAGGGGCGGCCCCAATGGAGGGACTAGAGTCAATGGGGGGAACTAAAAGCACATGTTTTAAAGATTTACAGGCTTTGGTCTCAGATTTCTCCCGACAGGTTGGCGAAAGACGCACGCCGGCACCGGAATCCACCCTCCCCCAGGCGCGGTGGATCCTGTTGCGAGCCATTAAGCGGAAGTGGGCGGAGCCCCGGTGGACCGGACCCTACGAGGTGGTAGAGAGGACGTCTCACGCAGTCCGGCTGAAAGGGAAAGGAGACGTCTGGTACCACTGGAGCCAGTGTGCTGTCGCGGAGGAGCCTGGACGGACCCTAGACGATATACAAGAGGGCCTACAGGAGGCAACGTCCCCCCAGGAAGAGAGACCAGATTCCAGCGAAACACCAAACCACACTGTTAGCTTGGAACAGGGTGAAAGTGCTGGTAACCTCTCCCCTAGGTCATAGAGGAGCCCGGCCGGACGAACACATACCCGGCTAGAAGAAGCCGATTCGGGAGGAACGGTCCAGCAGATCGGCGAACCAGCAGCCGGCGCCATGACGGGCAAAATAATTCACCATCATGTAGAAACTAGATTTGCGGTTGGGGCTCTGGCCGTGGTGATGTGGCTGACCGTGTGCGTCTGGGCTTTTGATTTAACCCAGAGCCGGGCAAAGAGGGAAGAGGTAAAAAGGGGGGAAGAGTTCCGCTGTTATTTTGGTAAGTGGTGGCATAGCTCATGGGTCAATTGGACCCATCCTGTAGGGACCAAAGCCACATATCGGGTAAGGCTGTGTGACCTATTCCCCTGTCCGAAGGGGCAGGACGATTACTGGAAACGACAACCCGTTTATATATGTCGCAAGGTATTTTGGGCGAGTTGTTATAAGTGGTCTTATGTGGATGCATACACCGGGGATATCGGCACCTCCCGTAAGAAGGATTACGAGAAATACATAAAAGTGCAGTTAGGAGGGGACGGTAAGACCCTCATGATATCCATAGAGGACACGGTAGATCAGCAGAAAGGTATTGAGTTCGGTTTGGCCGGACATGCGTTTACAGATGTTGACAAGAACCAGAGAGGCACGGGGTTGGTGAAGCTGTGCCCATTTAAAGGTGTGAACGACACCCTGTATACCATCGGGCTCGATGTCGCGGGTAGGGATCCCCAGAGTTTCTTTCGAGTCACCTGGGTGGATCAAAGGCACGAGGATCCCGTGGTAAAACGGGTCGACCCTCATCGTATTAACCCAACTGACATAGTGTATTATGCCACCGGGTATGCGGGACGGAATATGTGGCTGGAGTGGCTCTCCGCCACCGCTGCAGAACGTGGTATGGAGGGGTGTGTAGCCTGCTCTTCGGCCCGACCCGTTCTTATTACCGTCCCTGCACCAACTTATGTGGACGACGCCGGTGGGTTTCACTGCCTGATGGCTATAATGATGAACCCAGCGCCCGTTAACTGCTCTGGCCTCTCCCTGATCTACCCGGTGGTCGGTAAGAAGGGAAAAGAGGATTTGGTCCCGTCCGTTTTTGTCCCGGTTAAAAGTAATTTTACTTGCTTCCTGAATAATAACGACACAGGTACCGACGTAGGCACTATTCCCTCAGACTGGTGCTGTCGCACGGTCAATATGACAGGCTGGGGTAATGTCACCCGTCTCACACGTCAGCGGGCCGACCTATTCTGGTACTGCGGGGGTGTTACCCTCCACGCTAGGTTGCCATCCGAGTGGATTGGGCAATGCGCTCTGGTCCGTCTGTCCCTCCCGGTCACCCTGATCGGTTTACACCGTTCCCAGGAGTCCGGCCATCGGCCGCGCAGGGACACGTCTCCCCAAGATTTCGACTTGTCCAAAGGCGGCACCACGTATATCGACGCTATCGGGGTGCCCCGGGGGGTTCCGGATGAGTACAAACTAGTTGACCAGGTGGCCGCCGGTTTTGAAAACATGCCCCTAATCAGTGCACTCTTTCCGGTGCTCCCCCACAAGAATGTGGATCGCATTAACTATATCCACTACAATATCCTGAGACTGGCTAACCTGACCAGGGATGCCGTAGCAGGCTTGTCTGACCAGTTGGCGGCTACCTCCCTTATGACCATACAGAATAGGATGGCCCTGGATATGCTCCTAGCCGAAAAAGGGGGTGTTTGCTCTATGTTTGGGGACCAGTGTTGTACTTTCATTCCAAATAACACCGCCCCAGATGGATCTGTTACACGAGCCCTCGAGGGTCTGAGGGCATTATCACAGACCATGCATGAGCACTCTGGGATTACCAACCCGTTTGAAAGATGGCTCGCTTCCCTATTTGGCAAGTGGAAGGGTATTGTAATGTCCCTCCTCCTTTCCCTCGGCATATTCCTGGCTATACTAGTTACTTGCGGTTGTTGTTTCATACCCTGCCTGCGTTCCCTGGTAAACCGGCTCATCATCACGGCTATTGAGCGTAAAGATGGGGAACTACCGCCCCCTATGATGCCCCTGTTAGCCCTGAACCCTGTAGATCCGGAGTTAGAAGCCTTTTAGTGATCTCCTTAGAGGAGATCAAAAGGGGGAATTGTTGAGTGATATTAAATATAATCCGAGTGTATTTTGTATTACTCAGTATGTAACCAATGTATTACTCAGTATGTAACCAATGTATGTAACCAGAACAGAGGGTGAAGAAGACACCTTCATGTAGACAAATATATTGCAGGTCTCCCACAAGAATGTGGTTAGGGGAGGGGGTTGCCCCCCCCCTGGGGCCTTGGGAGAGACACCGTGTCTGGTACGAGGAGGACCCCCTGCTAAGATCAGTAGGTTGAAACAGGATGAGCACTTCTTAAAGCTCAACCACCAAAAGGTCCTATTGATAGGATAATCAAGACCAGAGGTGTCGTAAAGGAGAAGCAGGGGGGTCTATATAACCCACCAGGACACACAAAGAAAGTCAGACACACACGACGGATTGGCAGAGTGTGTCTCCAGATCTGTACTCAATAAAATCATTGTAATCTCCTAAGACGTGGTGGCTGTTTCTTCACATCAACGGACCCGGGGACGAGGAACACGAAGGTGTTTCCTAACACGTGTCCAGGCTGTCCGCGCGCGTTGTTTGTGGCGCTTGCTTGACAGTACAACTTCCGGGTCAGCAAAAACGACTGTAACAAGGGTGTACCGGGGGTCGCTGCTCAACACACACAGTCCGCACAACAGTCGCAAATAAATGACTGACATCATTTTTTATTTTTGTTTTGTTTTTGTTTGTTTTTTTTTGGGGGGGGGGGGGGCAGGGGCTTCATATGTAATGGCTCCTCCCAGTGTAACGGGGCCAAATGGGTTGACATAAAATTAACATGATGATATTTTGACGTGGTCAAATAATGGACTTCTCAGCAAACCTTTCAGAGTTAACAAGCAAGCTTTTAATGACCGCAAGCCAAGCTAGTCATAACAGTCACAAATTCGTTTTGGTCTCAGCTTGATCCTTTTCTTGGCCACAGAAGCGACCTTATCTATTTGCCTACTCTTTACCCTCATGGTGGGAAATAGCATGTTGTCTAATCAACTTCTCTCGTAACGTCCCCATCACCTTGCACCGCATCCCCGCTATCTGTAACAGATATGCCCGTTTTTAACGTGTTCAATAGCCCACAACATAACCAAAACATCGACATTTCAGTTGCATCGTGGGTAACATGCAAATGAACTTGGAGCAGGAACACTCTAGTTGAATTCGCCACACTGCCTCCTTCCTTGAAAGACCAACGTCCCACGTTGGCCTAACCCAAATCCCATGTGGATGGGTCCATCCACCATGAGGGTTTCTTCCGCCGAGCACCTCTCCCATCCCGGGCTGCTCCTTGCCGCGGGCTGCTGATGGATGACGGGGGCGGCTCTGCATCCGCTGGGTCTGAGCCCCCACCGTCGACTTCGACATCACCGCTGTTTCCATTCCTGGCCAGGGAGGGCAGCTCTGTAAACCCAGTGTCCCCGCCCCCTCCCTGGCCCAAAACAAGATGCTCTAATGGTAGCTCCTTGCTGACATCCAGGGAGGTTGGCTTTGATCCAGCAGTGTCCTTACCCCCTCCCTGGACCCCGGTAGCCTGGTCTGTACTAAGTAAGGTGCGAGGCGATCTTGGCGATGACTATCCGAGGGCGGCTGTGGAGCTTCACTCTATAGATGACCTCTGAGATCCTCTTCAGGATGAGGCAGGGCCCCTCCCAGTTGCTGTTCAGCTTTGGGGACCGTCCCTTCGTTCGCCGTGGGTTATACACCCATACGTTGTCCCCCTGCTGGTACTCTTTGCGGTGGCAACGTACATCATAGGCTCTCTTCTGCCTTTCCCCTGCAGAAGCCATATTCTCTGGAGCCTGCTGATGAGGAGCCTCCATCCGGTCCTGTAGTGCGTCTACATAGTCCTGGCCCGGCGGCACTCGTACTGGTGGGTTTGGCGGCTTGCCAAAGACCAGATCCACAGGCGTCTGTAGCTCCCGAGCAAACATCAGTGCAGCTGGTTGTAGTGATATAACGCCATGTATATCCACTGGAACTACACTAGGTGTTATGTACTACCCGGACTGTTATTATGGTTACACCACTACCACGTATGGTTATTACGTCTGCCTACTGAGCCACGATTAAACCGGAGTTCTATAACCCGGTGTGGTCATTGATCCTCGACCAATACTACCCCAAGTATTACTTCACCCGCCAGTGAAAAAGGGGTTACATAAGTTTCACTGTTTGCATCCACACAGTAAAAAGTGATCATATGCTGCCATTCAATTAAAGCGTGTTTTTTATTTGATTGGACCCGATATAATTGTATTTATGATATTTTGGGTCTATATATGTATTAAAATCACTTTAATTCAATGGAAATCAGGGCCTCATTGGTTCAATGTATTTGACTGACTTAAAACCAAAGACTATTTTTCCATCCAGTATGTCACGTGACTACTGACGCAGCCAAACTTTGGTTCTCAAAATCTCTTGATTTTATGCCATTTTTCTTTTCACTGCTTGGAGCCCTGAGGAGAAGTCAAGTTCACGGCGATGGACTTCAGGTGGCTGTGGTGCTGTGCAGCTTCTGGGGTCGGGATTTCTGACCGATCGTCAGGCATATGGTTGCACTCAATGAGTGTTGGAAGCAGCACACTTGTTTTTTCCATCCAACGACTCCGCCAAGAACCCTGTGGCTCTTCTTCCAGATGTCTCGGTGACTCCTGCACATGTACGCAACGCAGGGTGTACGGTGAGTCTGAACCTCTGATTTGGATGAGGTAGAAGAAATCAGACCTCGCCAGAGATCTGTTGCTCTGGTCGTCCAGGACGATGTAGACGTTACTAGCTCTGTCTGGGTGTGCTGTGCATTTAGAGGTGACTGCTGGTGGAGGCGCCTCCTCTTCACTCTCCCCGCCATGCTCTGAGGTGGGGTCCTTGTCTTTTTTGTCCCGTGGAGGAGGTCCAGGGTGGAGCGCCGCTATGTGGTCATCGCTCTCACATTCGCTGCACTTCAAAGTTGCCTTACAGTTCTTCGCCAAGTGAGTTGTGGAGGAGCAACACCTGTAGCAGGCATCATTCTCTTTCAGAAAGGCTTTGCGCTCCTCAAGAGACTTGCTTCGAAAACCCCGACATTTCTTTAGAGGATGGCGCTTCTGATGGATGGGACATTGTTTCCCTTTGTCGCCAGGCATGCTGCTCGAACTGCGTGACTGAGAAGCTGAGCGGTTTGTTGAGACCTCTGTCTTGTGGGTGGAGACATGCCTTTTGGCGTGTCTTGATACCTTTTCTGATCGCTCATGTTTTGAGAACCCTGTGGAGGACTTGTTGGACGTTTTCGAGGGAGCTGAAGGGAGAGTAAAGCTGGGGTCGTTTCTTCTGTGTGCCTCGCTGCAGAGGAAGCCTGCGAAGAAGGTGAATGGGGGGGGGGGGCATGGTGCTGCTCTTTGTACTGGGAACCCTTAGTTATCCACCTCTCTTGTAGACTGTGGCAGCTTCTCAACAATCGGGTTGACACCCCTGGCGGTGTCCAGGTACGAGAGCCCCGGCAGGTAGCCCTCACACTTAGCAGAGTCTAACTCCATCAGCAGGTCTCCCAGTTCCCTCAACTTTACGGGGTCTCTCTGAGAGATTTTTGGAAAGTTCTCTATCCTCTCGAAGAGCGCTCTCTCGATCACTTCAGGGGAGCACTCTTCTAGGCGTTCCCAGACATGTTGTAGGCCCACTACAGGGTCGGCGACGTGCACATAGCGAATCCTTGTAACGTGCTCTGAGAACTCTTTTCCTAACGACTTTGTCAAGAGGTCGAGCTCCTCGCTGGCAGTTAAGTTCAGTCCTTCAATGGCGTTGAAGAAAGATGACTTCCATGCCCAATAATTTTCTGGGCGCTCGTTGAACTGGATGAGACCGGAATTCACAAGCTCTCGGCGCACCAAGTACCTCGCAATGTCATTCGTACCAGTCATGTCATCACGATGTGGCTGCGGTGAGGCTCTGAGAGGAGAGTGGTGCAGCTGAGCAGGAGGAGGCTGAGAAGGGGAGAGCTGAGCAGGATGTTGGTGATGTATGTGGAGTACAAAATGTTCTCCATATGCACTCCGTATGTACTCTGTAGTTTTCCACTTGTCTGTGTGTATGAAACTTCTCACTCACTGCAGACACACATAACCATTGTTCTCATGCGTACCTTCCATGGGGCCACATAGCAACTGTTACTATGCTTGCCTCCCCGTTGCCGCATCCCAGGAACGGCCAGGTACAGCAAAAGACAAGTGCAACAGGCGTACAGACACTCACGAGGCACAGAACGTGATTAACGTAGATGTTTCCTTCATTCCTTTGTAAGATTACACCTTAGTTGACGCAGGAAACATAGTGTATGACGCGACGGACTGTTCTATAAAAAACCACTATCTCCAGCTCAGAGGCAGAGCATATCCTCACAGACAAACCTCTGTGTGGCCTTATGTCTCTCCATCTGCAGATGCATTAAAGATTCTCTGTTTTCTTTAATATTTGTCCGATGATTATTCTCCCCAGAGGTTGCTGGGGCAAGAGCCCATTAAAAGGATAAAGGAAATCCACAACAATTTGGTGTCAGAAGCGGGATCTCACGTCGCCCCGCCAGACGGACAACCGGCTGACCGATCATCTCGGGACAAGAACATAGTCACCGATCTCCCAATAACCTCACCAGGTTTGAGAAGAAGAAAGGGAGAGGCGGGTGGTCCGTTTGTTCGGTGTCGCTGAGATCCCTCAGCAAAACCCTGGGAGATTCATCGCACGGGTAAGCAGAATTCTTTAAAGGATAAAATGATCATTTAAAACGCGTACTATTGAAACCAGATGAGGTCGTGCACTGACAATTAAGCGGCTGTTCACCCTCGGTCTCGCACTAATAGAAGTGGTCATTTGGAAGGATCAAGTGAATTTTGAGGGGAAAAAAAGAAAATAAAAGGGAAACAAGGGCAGTAAACTGCCCCCGATAAATATGGAGGGTCCGATCTATCAGATAATGAGTGATAAGGAAATATGGTGAAGACTCGGTAAAATATGTTTTAGACTGGATGCAGGATCATGGGTTTCCTGTTGAAGGAACTTTGAGCAAGAATAAACTAATGAAAGTCCGACAGTCCATGGAAAAGGGAAAAGCGAAGGTCTTAGAAAGGAAAAAGATTCCTACAACATGGTTAGAGTATATGGCAGAGCAAGAAAGAATTTTGGGAATGTGGGAGAAAGAGTGTGAAAGTAGGGAAAGAAAAAGGCTACAGAAGACTGTGACGTGCAGCGACGACTCGGTAAAGACAGAGATACGACAGCTCACGTATCAACCAAAGACCCGTTCTCACACACCTCTCCTATTCCATCTCTGACATCCACCCCTCCGCCATACTCACATGGCAGCCAGCCTCTCTCTCTCCTTTTGTCTTCCTTATATCCGCAGCTCATAGCGATGTCTCTGGGACACCCCTCTGACGACTCCGGGTCCGTCCAACAACCTGTCCAACAACGCGGCGCCATGAGACCGATCCTGGGACCACCACCGACACCCCGTCTGACACCACCACCACCACCAACACCCCAACCGCCACCAATTCTCTCTCCCCCGTCCACGGCGAGGGGCCAATGGGAAACTCACCTCTGCAAACATTTCCTGGCCGGCCTGCAGGACGGAGTTAGGAAAGCCATAGAAACACACTGCGTAGGATACGGAAAGAGACGACTGGAAGACTTGCTGAGACATGCTGATCATGCCCACGATCAAATGCAGAAAAAGGAAGAAGAACAGAAGGCAAGGCAGGCTCAGGACAAACATCGCACCTCTCTCTCTCTCCTCCATGGTGCCGCAGCGGCTTCCTTCACCCTACTAACCTGTGCAACAGGACAGACCCGGGGACCGTTCACGATGTCAGAACCCGTGACAACACGCCCAGCCCAGCGGCCCCCAACCGGGTGACGACTGCTGCTTCACATGTGGCCAGCCCGGTCACTGGGCTGAAGACTGTCCACTCCGTCAAGGGCATCAACCAAAGGCGCGGAAGAGGCCGAGGATGGAGCAACGGACCTCACAACCAGTGGGCCCCACGGGGAGGCTCATACCGGGGTTCGGACTGACAGGCGACACGGGAGGAGGAGGAGGGGGTCCTGGACACATCTGCTGCCACATCAGGTCGTATGAATGCACAGACACAACCAAATACACTGATTTGCAATGAAGACTCTGCTTTGCTGTTAGCTTCCCCAGTTGGACAGTATGTATCTCATGAGCTAGCTTTCCGAAAACTGCCAATGATAACCTTGCGTCTTGCAAATGCTGAGCTGCCTTTCTTGTTAGACACGGGAGCCACACGAACGGTGGTGAGAACCGCCTATCGGCCGGCCACGGTTAACACGGAGCGGCCAAACGGTCCTCTCCACTGTTGCGAGTGGTACGTGTGTCACGGAGCCATTATCCGTTCCTGTGCGCTTGTTTGCCTGGATGACAGCTCATCAACAAAATTGCCTGTTTTAATTTCTGATAACTGCCCATTTAATTTGCTGGATGGAGATGGCATGATCCAACTGGGCATCTCTGTTGTTTCCACCTCATCAGGGCTGTACATCACTTCGTTACCAGCAGCGAATATTTTTTTGCATACACATAACCCCGCCCTCCCTCTACGGGTCTACATGTGGGCTCCTACCGCCTCCCAATACACACAGTGGCTCTGCTCCCTTGCTCACACACCACAACAGGGGACGCATCGACCTACATGACAGCGGACAACCTACACTGCACCGCTCATGTCACGTGTACATTAGACACCGACCAAACTGCGTTGTTTTCGGTTGATGACTCGGTCCCGCACGTCTCCTTGGTAAAACCACGGGGTTCCCAGTGGACAGATACGGGTCCACTCGCGCGACAGGCTTCTCTGGCGTCAGATTGGCTTCCCGCCGACTCTTCACGCGACTGGTCCCCCTCACTAAAATTATACCGGGTAGACGTCAGCGCCACCGTTGCTGTGACGCCACGAATGTTGGCTCTTTCCGCCCCCTCACCGTCAGTGACTGAGGCCCATACACACAAATGCACACACACA
This sequence comes from Lampris incognitus, assembly GCF_029633865.1. Lineage (NCBI taxonomy): Eukaryota > Metazoa > Chordata > Actinopteri > Lampriformes > Lampridae > Lampris > Lampris incognitus. The sequence goes on along the minus strand of NW_026611576.1, from coordinate 341,674 downwards.
CACACACACACTGCACTTGCTCCGCAGCTTCACAACATCCCCTCCCATCTTTGGGCTGACAGGAAATAGGATGTAGGTCTCATACGTAATTGTGAGCCCGTCATCATTACCCCGAAATCCGACTTCCGTCCCCACCAACCTCAGTACCCTTTGAAACCGGAAGCGGTTAATGGCATCTGCCCTGTATTCAATGCCTTGCGTGTCAAGGGCATAATTGTCCCTTGCCCCACCTCCCCGGTTTCCACTCCCATCTTCCCCGCGAAGAAGATACGCCCACCCGGACAGCCCACTGAATGGAGGTTCGTTCAAGACCTTCAGGCAGTAAATGCAGCTGTCAGGGCCCGCACGCCCTGCGTCCCCAATCCCTACACCCTTATGTCTCAGGTTCCCCCTTCTGCACGGCGGTTTACCGTTGTGGACCTTGCCAACGCTTTCTTCAGCGTCCCTGTTCATCCTGACGGCCAGTTCTGGTTTGCGTTCCTATTTGACGGTCGGCCTTACACATGGAAAAGGCTGTGTCAGGGCTATTGTGAAAGCCCCACGATCTACAACGGGGCGCTTCGAGACAGCCTTAGCACACTTACGCTGACGCGCGGCTCAACCCTATGGCAGTACGTCGACGACCTCCTGCTTTGTGCCCCCACCACAACGCAGTGCAGCTGTGACTCGGTCTCTCTCTTACGCCATCTGGCCCAAGAAGGTCACCAAGCTACTCTCTCCAAACTCCAATTTTGTCAACAACACGTCACTTTCCTCGGACACACGGTCCTATAACTCTAACCCGAACCCGTCTCTGGAAAAGACACACTGTCCCCTTTTGTCTTTTTTTTTCTTTTTTTCTCCCCCTTTCTTTTTTTTTCTGTCTATGGGGAGGGCGCGCGTTTGCCGGATGTCGCGTCACGTTTCCCGTGACAACGGCGTGGGGGGCCGCCTTTTGTGGAGAGCGTGACATCTACCGGAAGTGGTGTCATATTTCCCAGTATATATTAAGAGGCGGAGCCTCATTCTCTCTTTTCGATGGAGTCCGGCACAGAGCTACGTCGCCCGCTGTTCGGTGAGTTGGATTAATGTTGGCTATTTTTCCGATTGTTAATTTGATTTTTACGAGCCTTAGAAGGCCACCGAGATGCCGCCCGGTCATGAAAAGTCTAAGCCCTCGCCTGAAGAAGGTTCCATAAAACCGAAACGTCGCGCGACTTTCGTTGGTGGGGGACTGTGGCCGCCATCTAAACATCTTGTTTGATGGACAGTGTACAAGGTTAATTCCAATTTATTTGGGAATGCAGATTTAAATTTCTAACCTATTGTAAACGTTTGAACTACAAACGTTTGGACTGACACAGATTTACTATCTGTCGCAATTGTTGAGATTTAGCGGCGTTGTGAACGCCACCCATAAATGACGAGATGACACAAATGTTCGTTGACAATGTATTTCCTCCTGTACACAAGATAACATTAGCTGTTTCCAAACTGTACATGAGCTAACATAAGCTGGTCGTTTGGTTGACTGATACACGGCTAGCTGTACACACAGCTTGCTGAACAACAGCGTGCTGAATGACGTGATGCTGACCACAGCTGTGGGACCATACACTGGCTGTACACGTGCTGTACACGTGCAGTACTGAGCTGTGATGATGCTGGTTCTACAACGTTTCCACTTTATCGCATTTAAATTAACCGTTTCCACTTTATCGCATTTAATTAACTCTTGTATTTTTCGGGAGCTCAACTCCATGCAACCATGTGCTTCGTTTATTTCCACCGTTCAGAATCGCCTGCGCTGCATGATGACGTCATCTATGCGCCTCATATTACTGAGATTGGTGCCTCCATGGCTCCACCTGCTGGCCAGGCGGTCATACAATCATCCAATCTACTGTACATAACGTACACCTATTATGCCAGCGCCTGACGAGTGGCCGGATGGGGGGGTACCCTTTCCCCTGGCTTAACCCCAATCTTAACCTTAAACCCGAATTCTGCCAGGTAACCCTAGTTGTGACTTGAACCCTGGAAAGGTAACAAGAAGCCCTAGTTGAGGTTTTAACCCTTGAGGGATAAGATAGAAAAAGACACACAATTTTTTTTTCTTTAAATGGCGGGGGGGAACGAGAAGGGCCGCCTTTTCCGGAGAGCTTGTCGTCTACCGGAAGTGGTGTCATATTTCCCAGTATATATTTAGAGGCGGAGCCTCATTCTCTCTTTTCGTCGGAGTCCGGCACAGAGCTACGTCGCCCGCTGTTCGGTGAGTTGGATTAATGTTGGCTATTTTTTCGATTGTTAATTTGATTTTTACGAGCCTTAGAAGGCCACCGAGATGCCGCCCGGTCGTGAAAAGTCTAAGCCCTCGCCTGAAGAAGGTTCCATAAAACCGAAACGTCGCGCGACTTTCGTTGGTGGTGGACTGTGGCCGCCATCTAAACATCTTGTTTGATGGACAGTGTACAAGGTTAATTCCAATTTATTTGGGAATGCAGATTTAAATTTCTAACCTATTGTAAACGTTTGAACTACAAACGTTTGGACTGACACAGATTTACTATCTGTCGCAATTGTTGAGATTTAGCGGCGTTGTGAACGCCACCCATAAATGACGAGATGACACAAATGTTCGTTGACAATGTATTTCCTCCTGTACACAAGATAACATTAGCTGTTTCCAAACTGTACATGAGCTAACATAAGCTGGTCGTTTGGTTGACTGATACACGGCTAGCTGTACACACAGCTTGCTGAACAACAGCGTGCTGAATGACGTGATGCTGACCACAGCTGTGGGACCATACACTGGCTGTACACGTGCTGTACACGTGCAGTACTGAGCTGTGATGATGCTGGTTCTACAACGTTTCCACTTTATCGCATTTAAATTAACCGTTTCCACTTTATCGCATTTAATTAACTCTTGTATTTTTCGGGAGCTCAACTCCATGCAACCATGTGCTTCGTTTATTTCCACCGTTCAGAATCGCCTGCGCTGCATGATGACGTCATCTATGCGCCTCATATTACTGAGATTGGTGCCTCCATGGCTCCACCTGCTGGCCAGGCGGTCATACAATCATCCAATCTACTGTACATAACGTACACCTATTATGCCAGCGCCTGACGAGTGGCCGGATGGGGGGGTACCCTTTCCCCTGGCTTAACCCCAATCTTAACCTTAAACCCGAATTCTGCCAGGTAACCCTAGTTGTGACTTGAACCCTGGAAAGGTAACAAGAAGCCCTAGTTGAGGTTTTAACCCTTGAGGGATAAGATAGAAAAAGACACACAATTTTTTTTTCTTTAAATGGCGGGGGGGAACGAGAAGACCGCCTATTCTGTCCTACGTATTTGTGTCCATGTATAGACAGGCGGACAGATAGCCAACATGAAGAATCCCAAAGAAATACAGAGTCCCAGTCCAAGTTGAGGAACTTTACTGAAGAACTTTGAGAATTCAAACCTTTTTGTAAAACTGTATAGGGGGGCAATACAGAGAAAGAATGTTTCAATAAACATTGCATAAATTATAAAATGTTATCACATGTCTATGACATAACTACATAACATATGTAAATAACTGCACATGACTGCATGTAAATAATAATTGTAGGCTACATAACTGCATGTAAATAGCTGGACATAACCTAGGAATGACGAAATCACACATGAATTATGAATGACTTATGAACTAATTGTAAATAATGTACATATGACATAGATCTACTACTTTCGGCTGCTCCCGTTAGGGGTCGCCACAGCGGATCATCCGTTTCCATTTCTTCCTGTCTTCTGCGTCTTCCTCTGTCACACCAGCCACCTGCATGTCTTCCCTCACCACATCCATAAACCTCCTCTTTGGCCTTCCTCTTCTTCTCTTCCCTGGCAGCTCCATAATCAGCATCTCTCCTCCACACATGTCCAAGCCATCTCAATCTTGCCTCTCTTGCTTTGTCTCCAAACCGTCCGACTTGAGCGGTCCCTCTAATATAATCGTGCCTAATCCTGTGCTTCTTCGTCACTCCCAGTGAAAACCTTAGCGTCTTCAACTCTGCCACCTCCAGCTCCGCCTCCTGCTGTCTTTTCGTCAGTGCCACTGTCTCCAAACCATACAACGTAGCTGGTCTCACAACCATCTTGTAAACCTTCCCTTTAACTCTTGCTGGCACCCTTCTGTCGCAAATCACTCCTGACACTCTTCTCCGCCCTACCTGCACTCTCTTCTTCACCTCTCTCCTGCACTCCCCGTTACTTTGGACTGTTGACCCCAAGTATTTAAAGTCATATGCCTTCGTCACCTCCACTCGTGACCATTCCACTGTCTTCCCTCTCTTTCACACACAGGTATTCCGTCTTGCTCCTACTGACTTTCATTCCTCTTCCCTCCAGTGCATACCTCCACATCTCCAGGCTCTCCTCCACCTGCACCCTACTCTCGCCACAGATCACAATGTCATCCGCGAACATCATCGTCCATGGAGACTCCTGCCTGATCTCATCCGTCAACCTGTCCATCACCATTGCAAACAAGAAGGGGCTCAGAGCCGATTCTTGATGTAATCCCACCTCCACCTTGAACCCATCTGTCACCTCGCCACTGTCACACTTCCACGTGCATATCCTGCACCACTCCTACATACTTCTCGGCAACTCCCGGCTTCCTCATACAATACCACATCTCCTCTCTCGGCACCCTGGCTTATGCGTTCTCTAAATCTACAAAGACACAATGTAACTCCTTCTGGCCTTCTCTATACTTCTCCATCAACATTCTCAAAGCAAACATCGCATCTGTGGTGCTCTTTCGTGGCATGAAACCATACTGCCGCTCGCTAATCGTCACCTCTCCTCCTCTTAACCTAGCTTCGATTACTCTTTCCCAAATCTTCATGCTGTGGCTGATCAACTTTATACCTCTGTAGTTGCTACAGTTCTGCACATCGCCCTGGTTCTTGAAAATCGGTACCGGTATGCTTCTTCTCCACTCCTCAGGCATCCTCTCCCTTTCCAAGTTTGAGTTAAACAATCTAGTTAAAAACCCCACTGCCATCTCTCCTAAACATCTCCATGCCTCCACAGGTATGTCATCAGGACCAACTGCCTTGCCACTCTTCATCCTCTTCATAGCTGCCCTCACGTCCTCCTTGCTAATCCACTGCACTTCCTGATTCACTATCCCCACATCATCCAACCTGCTCTCTCTCTCTCATTTTCTTCATTCATCAGCCCCCCAATGTACTCCTTCCACCTTCTCAGCACACTCTCTTCGCTCGTCAGCACATTTCCATCTCTATCCTTCATCACCCTAAGCTGCTGCACATCCTTTGCAGCTCGGTCCCTCTGTCTAGCCAATCGGTACAAGTCCTTTTCTCCTTCCTTAGTGTCTAACCTGTCATACAACTCACCATACGCCTTTTGCCTTTGCCACCTCTCTTAGCTTTACGCTGTGTCTCCTTGTACTCCTGTCTACTTTCTTCATCTCTCTGACTATCCCATTTCTTCTTTGCCAACCTCTTCTTCTGTATACTTTGCTGTACTTCCTCACTCCACCACCAAGTCTCCTTGTCTTCCTTCCTCTGTCCTGCCGACACACCAAGTACCTTCCTAGCTGTCTCCCTCACTATTTCTGCAGTGGTTGCCCAGCCGTCCGGCAACTCTCCACTATCCACCCAGTGCCTGTCTTAACCCCTGCCTGAACTCCACACAACAGTTTTCCTTCTTCAACTTCCACCATTTGATCTTCGGCTCTGCCTTCACTCGCTTCCTCTTCTTGCTCCTCTAAAGTCAAGTTTTATTTTTATTTCAGTGAACTGAAACGTTTTTTTTTTTGTTTTTTTTTCTTCTCTTTTCACACCTGGTTTTAGTTCAGTTTTAGTGAACTACAATAACCTTGAGCTGGATCATGATCTGCTATTATAGACCATACTATACTGGTCTACCTGGGACTGCATCGTAGGTGAGGTCTGTTTGGGTCATGCTCAGGTCCCACAGTGTCTATAGAGAGAAGAAGATGACAGTTAAGATACAAATGGGGCACTTCCATCAGCCTCCACTGATTCCCAGGGCAAATTAGCATGCTTTTTAACAAAAGCTATCGCCGCATGCTACCCCAAAAATGAAAACGCGCACGCAGAGCACCAGCCTACTTAGCAAGTTGGCTAACGTTGATTAGGTAAAAGCTAACTTACACAGCGACGCTCAGCTTTACTTGTAACTTAACACAACAAAACAACAAAACGTCTAGTGCAGCAGCACGTCTAGTACTGTTACCTCTCCAGCGTCGCGGCTCCGAACCGTAGTTGGAAGCCTCCGGTGGGTGTCTCGCTAGTCTATTTAGCTTAGCCTGGCTCGTAGCTGGTAACAACTTCATAAAGAGTCCGGACCAACTCCGCGGTGGAGAACGGGCCGGCCACTGCACTGCACTGCAGTCCCATTTAACACACGGCAGCCTCCCTCCCTCCCTCCCTCCCTGTGATGCATACAAATCATCACTGGTAACGGTGGCTACCTTCCTATTTGTCGGCAAACTAGCGTCTCCGCGGCTGCGGCTACAAACAGAAAATACACAGACACACACACACACACACACACACGGCTGCGTCTACATTACCCCCCCACACACACACACACAATACCCACTAAGCCCTCTCCTTAAAGGGGCAAGGCACAGCTTGCATCAAAACGTATATGATTAATACTCACACTTTATTAATCTTGTAGGATGTGCCAGTGCTGCCGTGTCCAGGCTGTCCGCGCGCGTTGTTTGTGGCGCTTGCTTGACAGTACAACCTCCGGGTCAGCAAAAACGACTGTAACAAGGGTGTACCGGGGGTCGCTGCTCAACACACACAGTCCGCACAACAGTCGCAAATAAATGACTGACATCATTTTTTATTTTTGTTTTGTTTTTGTTTGTTTTTTTTTTTGGGGGGGGGGGGCAGGGGCTTCATATGCAATGGCTCCTCCCAGTGTAACGGGGCCAAATGGGTTGACATAAAATTAACATGATGATATTTCCACGTGGTCAAATAATGGACTTCTCAGCAAACCTTTCAGAGTTAGCAAGCAAGCTTTTAATGACCGCAAGCCAAGCTAGTCATAACAGTCACAAATTCGTTTTGGTCTCAGCTTGATCCTTTTCTTGGCCACAGAAGCGACCTTATCTATTTGCCTACTCTTTACCCTCATGGTGGGAAATAGCATGTTGTCTAATCAACTTCTCTCGTAACGTCCCCATCACCTTGCACCGCATCCCCGCTATCTGTAACAGATATGCCCGTTTTTAACGTGTTCAATAGCCCACAACATAACCAAAACATCGACATTTCAGTTGCATCGTGGGTAACATGCAAATGAACTTGGAGCAGGAACACTCTAGTTGAATTCGCCACACTGCCTCCTTCCTTGAAAGACCAACGTCCCGTTGGCCTAACCCAAATCCCATGTGGATGGGTCCATCCACCATGAGGGTTTCTTCCGCCGAGCACCTCTCCCATCCCGGGCTGCTCCTTGCCGCGGGCTGCTGATGGATGACGGGGGCGGCTCTGCATCCGCTGGGTCTGAGCCCCCACCGTCGACTTCGACGTCACCGCTGTTTCCATTCCTGGCCAGGGAGGGCAGCTCTGTAAACCCAGTGTCCCCGCCCCCTCCCTGGCCCAAAACAAGATGCTCTAATGGTAGCTCCTTGCTGACATCCAGGGAGGTTGGCTTTGATCCAGCAGTGTCCTTACCCCCTCCCTGGACCCCGGTAGCCTGGTCTGTACTAAGTAAGGTGCGAGGTGATCTTGGTGAAGGATGACTATCCGAGGGCGGCTGTGGAGCTTCACTCTATAGATGACCTCTGAGATCCTCTTCAGGATGAGGCAGGGCCCCTCCCAGTTGCTGTTCAGCTTTGGGGACCGTCCCTTCGTTCGCCGTGGGTTATACACCCATACGTTGTCCCCCTGCTGGTACTCTTTGCGGTGGCAACGTACATCATAGGCTCTCTTCTGCCTTTCCCCTGCAGAAGCCATATTCTCTGGAGCCAGCTGATGAGGAGCCTCCATCCGGTCCTGTAGTGCGTCTACATAGTCCTGGCCCGGCGGCACTCGTACTGGTGGGTTTGGCGGCTTGCCAAAGACCAGATCCACAGGCGTCTGTAGCTCCCGAGCAAACATCAGTGCAGCTGGTTGTAGTGATATAAATGCCATGTATATCCACTGGAACTACACTAGGTGTTATGTACTACCCGGACTGTTATTATGGTTACACCACTACCACGTATGGTTATTACGTCTGCCTACTGAGCCACGATTAATCCTGAGTTCTCTAACCCGGTGTGATCATTGATCCTCGACCAATACTACCCCAAGTATTACTTCACCCGCCAGTGAAAAAGGGGTTACATAAGTTTCACTGTTTGCATCCACACAGTAAAAAGTGATCATATGCTGCCATTCAATTAAAGCGTGTTTTTTATTTGATTGGACCCGATATAATTGTATTTATGATATTTTGGGTCTATATATGTATTAAACTCACTTTAATTCAATGGAAATCAGGGCCTCATTGGTTCAATGTATTTGACTGACTTAAAACCAAAGACTATTTTTCCATCCAGTATGTCACGTGACTACTGACGTAGCCAAACTTTGGTTCTCAAAATCTCTTGATTTTATGCCATTTTTCTTTTCACTGCTTGGAGCCCTGAGGAGAAGTCAAGTTCACGGCCAACTTGTGCCAAGTGCCAATTTCTCGGTAAGAAGTGAGCCGAAGCGCGAAAAACCCCAGTAAACATTGAATATCGACATGTTTTTGTAACATTTTGGCACACTCGGGTGTGATTTTTAAGTGACTGATTAAAGCTAATTATAACGTTATCGCACGTCAGTTTATACGTTCATAGCTAGCTAGCCTGGCTAGGAAACGACTAGCTAGCATAAGCTAGCTAACGTTTAGTTAGCGAATATTTTTTTTTTTTAAAAAGTTAGCGAATATTGCCACGTTATCACACCGACAACCAACCGAGCGATTGGCTACGCCTGACGTTAGAAGACAGACCTGCTGCTAGCTTCTATAAACGGGGCCTGCTAATTCTAGCTAGCCACACAGTCTCGCTTGCTTAATTCCGGTTTAACGTTAGCCGCTCACCTGCTTGCATAACGATATCGGAGATGTCTATATACATGTAACGTTACATCCAGATACATTTTAATGTGTGCGAATTTTCACTAGCTCACGTTAGCTTATGCTAGCTTGTCAGTCCCACGCCAAGGAAAAATGCTATCTAGCTAGTTGGCTTGTTGAATTTTCTACTTGGAATCATTTAATATCGTCAGTTTCGATGCATGTGAGCCTAATGTTTATTGAACGATTATGCTCGTCACTATTAAGCACCCGTAAGCTAAGCAGCACAAGAGATTCACTTCTTGTACTAGCTAACGTTAGCTAGCACTAGCAACATTCGAGGCTCAGGCTACATGTGTAGGTAGGCCTCGTGCAGCACATTGTGAACGGCTCTTAGCTACAAACCGAGGCTTATGCTGCATGAATGCCCGGTGCGACACATGTGAACGGTGTTTGCTAAATCGCGGGCTGAAAGGGGTTGTTACTTCCAATGGGAAACGCTGGTAAGCCCCTTGTTATGTCTGCACACATCGACAGTGCTGCATTTGATTTGGTGCTGTTCTATTGTGCTGGGATCGCTTGGTGATGCCTGCGGGCTCTGGGTTGTTTGATCGGGTCTGCCTGTGATGCTGTGTCAGTCTAAATAAAGAATGCAACGTAGAGGTTGTGTCGAGCGACAGCGCTGTGTCCTGACGTGATTTCTCAATACAATATTGGCGACGAGGATGGCTGATATCTCTCTCCCACCACCTGCCCCCTTCCTGGCGTTACCTGGCGAGCCTCCGGTACCATGGACTCGCTGGCTACATAGTTTTGAAAATTACATCATCGCCTCAGGGCTCGACGACGTGAGCCAGGCTAGGAAGACGGCTCTGTTGCTACACTGCTTGGGAGCAGAGGGTCATCGTGTGCTCGGGACTCTGGGGAACGTCACAAACTTTGACGAAGCTGTGGGACTTATGAGCACCCATTTCGCTGCTCCACAGAGTGCCCTCCTTCGGCGATTTATATTCCGTCAGCGACACCAACTGCCTGGTGAGTCTGTGCGGCAGTACGTAGCTAATTTGCGAGGGCTAGCTAGCTCATGCAAGTTTGGCGCGCTTCAGGACGAGATGGTTCGCGACCAGCTAATCGAACACACCAACAACGCAAAGGTGCGTGAGACTCTCCTGCTGGAAAAAGACGATCTGCTGCTGTCCAGAGCAATTACCATCGCACTACAGGTTGAGGGAGCAGCTGAGTGTGCTGCTATGCTAAATACACAGCAAGTGGCCACCTCCAGTCAAGCTGCCAACGACTCCTCCCTCTACTCACGGCTGCCCCTCGGGACGCAACCCAGCCAGAGCGAGGCCGTCGTCGACGTAGAAGTCGCGTTCCACTAAGTGCTTGGCATCCATTCCGTGTTCCCTGGAGCTGTGTTCTGCTGCTCGGTGAAGTCCATAGATGGCGACAGCTGGGGATGGTGAGTTGCCGAATACGTGGACTTTCATGCGATACTCGGCAATCTCTCGGTTGGGGTCGTTGTTGTTGAACCACAGGAAACACAAGAAATCTCTGTTGTCTTCTCGAACGACGAAGCTGTGAAACATCTGCTCGATGTCCGCTATGACAGCCACTGTTTCTCTTCGGGAGCGCAGCAAGACTCCCAGCAAGCTGTTGTTCAGATCCGGGCCGGTAAGTAGCACGCACATCGTTCAGGGAGATGCCGTGATGTTGAGCGCTGGAATCGAAGACAACCCTGATCTTGTCTGGCTTTTGAGGGTGGTAGACGCTGAAGATAAGTAAGTACCAGCACTCACTTCCCTCCGGTAGTGGTGGGGCCAACTCAGCCTGGTCGCGATCAAAGATGTTTTGCATGAAGGTTTGACGAAGTCGGCTTTCATCTTAGGCTTTCTTTCCAGGGTGCGGCGGGGAGAGGTAAGTCTGCTGAGAGCTTGGTCTCGATTGTAAGGGAGCCGTCGACGAGGGGATCGGAATGGGAGAGGCGCCACCCAGCTGTTGGTGTCGTCCATCACCATCTCTCTGTCCATGAACTCCAGGAACAGACGATCTTCGATGGAAAGCCGCACTTTGTCGTCATCAGGGACTGGGGTGTCATGTTTGATGCTGTAAGGAGGAACCTTTCCTTGACCTGGAGACGGTTGGGGCACGGAGTGAGGAGAGATGGCCTTCCGTTTTCGAGCACGCTGGTGCGATAGGGAGTCACAGCTGCTGGCTTGTGGGCTGAACCCAGGCACACGTCCCCTGTAACCACCCAACCCAGGTCTAGACGTTGGGCATAGGGGGCGCTGGGAGGACCATTGCGTTGCTCCCTGACTTTGTGAACCTGAAGGATGTGGCGTCCCAGAAGTATCAGGATCTGGGCTTCAGGGTCCAGGCGAGGGATTCTGCGAGCGATGGACTTCAGGTGGCTGTGGTGCTGTGCAGCTTCTGGGGTCGGGATTTCTGACCGATGGTCAGGCATATGGTTGCACTCAATGAGTGTTGGAAGCAGCACACTTGTTTTTTCCATCCAACGACTACGCCAAGAACCCTGTGGCTCTTCTTCCAGATGTCTCGGTGACTCCTGCACATGTACGCAGGGTGTACGGTGAGTCTGAACCTCTGATTTGGATGAAGTAGAAGAAATCAGACCTCGCCAGAGATCTGTTGCTCTGGTCGTCCACGACGATGTAGACGTTACTAGCTCTGTCTGGGTGTGCTGTGCATTTAGAGGTGACTGCTGGTGGAGGCGCCTCCTCTTCACTCTCCCCGCCATGCTCTGAGGTGGGGTCCTTGTCTTTTTTGTCCCGTGGAGGAGGTCCAGGGTGGAGCGCCGCTATGTGGTCATCGCTCTCACATTCGCTGCACTTCAAAGTTGCCTTACAGTTCTTCGCCAGGTGAGTTGTGGAGGAGAAACACCTGTAGCAGGCACCATTCTCTTTCAGAAAGGCTTTGCGCTCCTCAAGAGACTTGCTTCGAAAACCTCGACATTTCTTTAGAGGATGGCGCTTCTGATGGATGGGACATTGTTTCCCTTTGTCGCCAGGCTTGCTGCTCGAACTGCGTGACTGAGAAGCTGAGCGGTTTGTTGAGACCTCTGTCTTGTGGGTGGAGACATGCCTTTTGGCGTGTCTTGATTCCTTTTCTGATCGCTCATGTTTTGAGGACACTGTGGAGGACTTGTTGGACGTTTTCGATGGAGCTGAAGGGAGAGTAAAGCTGGGGTCATTTCTTCTGTGTGCCTCGCTGCAGATGAAGTCTGCGAAGAAGGTGAATGGGGGGGGGGGAGACATAGTGCTGCTCTTTGTACTGGGAACCCTTAGTTATCCACCTCTCTTGTAGACTGTGTGGCATCTTCTCAACGATCGGGTTGACACGCCTGGCGGTGTCCAGGTACGAGATCCCCGGCAGGTAGCCCTCACACGTAGCAGAGTCTAACTCCATCAGCAGGTCTCCCAGCTCCCTCAACTTTACGGGGTCTTTCTGAGCGATTTTTGGAAAGTTCTCTATCCTCTCGAAGAGCGCTCTCTCGATCACTTCAGGGGAGCACTCTTCTAGGCGTTCCCAGACATGTTGTAGGCCCACTACAGGGTCGGCGACGTGCACATAGCAAATCCTTTTAACGTGCTCTGAGAACTCTTTTCCTAACGACTTTGTCAAGAGGTCGAGCTCCTCGCTGGCAGTTAAGTTCAGTCCTTCAATGGCGTTGAAGAAACAGGACTTCCACGCCCAATAATTTTCTGGGCGCTCGTTGAACTGGATGAGACCGGAATTCACAAGCTCTCGGCGCACCAAGTAGCTCGCAATGTCATTCGTACCAGTCGTGTCATCACGATGTGGCTGCGGTGAGGCTCTGAGAGGAGAGTGGTGCAGCTGAGCAGGAGGAGGCTGAGAAGGGGAGAGCTGAGCAGGATGTTGGTGATGTATGTGGAGTACAAAATGTTCTCCATATGCACTCCGTATGTACTCTGTAGTTTTCCACTTGTCTGTGTGTATGAAACTTCTCACTCACTGCAGACACACATACCAATTGTTCTCATGCGTACCTTCCATGGGGCCACATAGCAACTGTTACTATGCTTGCCTCCCCGTTGCCGCATCCCAGGAACGGCCAGGTACAGCAAAAGACAAGTGCAACAGGCGTACAGACACTCACGAGGCACAGAACGTGATTTACGTAGATGTTTCCTTCATTCCTTTTTAAGATTACACCTTAGTTGACGCAGGAAACATAGTGTATGACGCGACGGACTGTTCTATAAAAAACCACTATCTCCAGCTCAGAGGCAGAGCATATCCTCATAGACGAACCTCTCTGTGGCCTTATGGCTCTCCATCTGCAGATGCATTAAAGATTCTCTGTTTGCTTCAATATTTGTCCCATGATTATTCTCCCCAGAGGTTGCTGGGGCAAGAGCCCATTAAAAGGATAAAGGAAAATCCACAACAATTTGGTGTCAGAAGCGGGATCTCACGTCGCTCCGCCAGACGGACAACCGGCTGACCGATCATCTCGGGACAAGGACATAGTCACCGATCTCCCAATAACCTCACCAGGTTTGAGAAGAAGAAAGGGAGAGGCGGGTGGTCCGTTTGGTCGGTGTCGCTGAGATCCCTCAGCAAAACCCTGGGAGATTCATCGCACGGGTAAGCAGAATTCTTTAAAGGATAAAATGATCATTTAAAACGCGTACTATTGAAACCAGATGAGGTCGTGCACTGACAATTAAGCGGCTGTTCACCCTCGGTCTCGCACTAATAGAAGTGGTCATTTGGTAGGATTAAGTGAATTTTGAGGGGAAAAAAAGAAAATAAAAGGGAAACAAGTGTTATGGCTCGCCCACCCCGCACCGTGGCCCGCCCACCCCACGCCGGCAGCCAATCGGCTCGTCAGGGCCGGGCTTAGTCATCAGGGCTGGGCTTAAGTTTGGTGGCCTCCCACGTGCCCGTTGTCAGTTCGTGTTGTTACCTCCCCGCAGTAGCGGCGACTCTCCTCTCACGGTCCTTTTCTCTACGAACTCATCCCAGCCCTTGGTTCATGTTTTTCCCTTGCAAGGTTTCCCCGTGGAAGTATCCTGCCTTGTTCCCGTTTGGATTACCCGCGAGTTTTTTTCCCCCTTGGACTTTCCGTTTTTTCCTTGTCGCTCATTGCCTTCCTATGTTTGAATAAAGTACGCCAGTTTTCGGCTAACCCCATCTCTGTCTGGTGTCGTGCGCTTGGGGTCTCCCACAAACTCTAACACACATGCTATTTTCATGAATTCCAGGTTCGTATCAGGCGCACCTGTTACCTATAGCATGCTATTCCCTGTAATTAAAACAAATATGTATCCCCCATAGACAAAGAAATGACCTGGATGATGCGATACCATGGCAATATTACCTGCAACTCACGGTTGTAGGTAATATTAATGTAACTAGTTATCGAAAAGAATACCGATGTTGGTTTTACTGAGCGGTTAATTGCTAAATGGTATAGCCTATACAGAATTTGGCAGACAAATGCTAACTAAGTCATGACAAAATAGCAGCCGAGAGAAGAAGAAGAAAAGTTGATGCTAGAATTGATCGGCCAGATGGAGGGGGGAGGGACCTCCGCTGCGCGCTCTGCTGTGATTCGTTGTTTTGTCATCAAATGCTCACAGCGAATCAACCAGTCACAGCAGCGTGTAGTTTCTGGCAGCTTTTTCAACATGGAGGAGGACTTCAGCTTATCTGATTGCAATCGCGCGAAATTCCGCGAATCAAATCTTTAAATATTCGGTCTGAACGTCAAGAAATGCGGTTACAACATCAGCGTGTCACAAAACATACATTTGTTTAACCATTTCGATAAAACTGCACTCGCACGAATCAAATGGTTAAATATTCAGCTGTTGGGCGTTAGTGCTTACCAACCATATGTATATATTTTGTTGTAGATCTTGGTCTTAAATTCCGATCCAAGTGGCATTAAAAAGGTCTTAAAAAGTCTTAAAATTAACTTAGTGAAACCTGCAGATACCCTGTTCTTAGGCATGGCTTCCTACTGTGTCGCTTGTTCGTTCCGGCATGTGCAACCTTTGACAAACCCCTTCGGGCCCTCATTGACTCTCATGCACCCGCCTCACAGGTCCTCTTGTGGACCCCAGAGGCAACTAAAGCCTTTGAGTGACTGAAAGTCCAGCTCCAAATCGCACCAACTCTTGGCTATCCGGAGCCCGCTCAAGCATTCACTCAAACTGTGGATGAGCGCAACGGCTGCATGATCTCCGTCCTCTTGCAGTCAGTCTCATGGGGGACTGCAAGCTGCGCCCTGTGGCTTACTTCTCCACCAAACTTGACCCGGTAGCGGCTGGCTTGCCTCGCTGCCTTCGAGCCGTCGCTGCTGCTGAAAAGGCTGTGATGGCCTCGCGAGACATCGTGGGGTACTCCGACGTTACTCTCCTGGTTCCCCATGCGGTCCCGCTCCTCCTACTTGAACAGAAAAGGTCACAGCTGTCCGCAGCCCGGTGGCTACGTTACAACACTGTGCTCCTTGACATGCCCACCATCACTGTCAAACGTTGCACTGTCCTTAACCCCGCCACCCTTCTTCCCTCACCAGACGATGGTGAACCACACGACTGCGTTGCAGCTGTCTCTGCTGTTTGTTCACCTCGGCCTGATCTCAGCTCCACTCCTCTTGCCAACCCTGACGTTGTCCTTTTTGTGGATGGGTCGGCTTCCCGCTGTCTTACCACCGGCCAATGTCAGGTTGGTTGGGCCGTTTGCTCTGCCTCCGCTTGCCTTAATTGCAGCTCGTTGCCCTCTCACCTCTCTGCACAGGCTGCTGAACTCACGGCCCTCTCTGCGGCCTGCGAGCTGGCAGCTGGCTGGTCTGTCACCATCTACACGGATTCACGCTACGCTTTCGGCGTGGACTTTGGTGCTCTCTGGCAACAGAGACAGTTTCTTACGTCTTCTGGTACTTATGTACATGCGCGTGCGACAAAGACACTCCAGAGCAGGGCTTAGTCCTTTTGAGATTGTCATGGGACGGCCTCCGACCATGGGAACGGGCCCTGCGCCGGGAGCTCTTCCCCAAACCGCTCTTTACGAGCATGCTATGCTACAGCACTGCTGTAATCTCTCCTCTGCTCTCTCCCAAGTCTCCCAAACAGGTGGCAGCTGCTCTCCCCACCCCAGCTGAGAAGGTTCTCCATTCCTACCTCCCCGGCGAATGGGTCGTCATCCGGTGTTTCCGGAGAAAGACCTGGCGATCCAACAGATGGGCGGGTCCATTTTCCCGGGACAACGGCATGGTTAGGGAACGTCTGTCCCGGGCGAAAGCACACGCCCACCGGAGGTGGTGTCATATTTCCCAGTGACGTATTTAGAGGCGGAGCTGTGGTTCACTCTCTCTTTTTACGAGGGACTCCGACAAAGAGGGACGTCGCCCCCCCGCTCGGTGAGTTGGACTAGTGTAAAGCTATTTGTAACCCCTTTTTCACTGGCGGGCAACGCCAAGCACATTTAAACAAGACAAAAGCCTAATGCTACCAGTTACTAAAGTGTTACAATACAAATCAATAGCGCAACAGGATCCTGAGTTCTCAGCGGTGGAATGGTGAGCTGGCTGAACCTCCTGTGTACTAGTAGGCTAGTGCCACTAATGACAATATTAGTGATAATTGATAATAGAAATAATTAACCAAGATAATAATCAATTTAGTAGCGCGGTGCCTCCACTGTGAAAATACTACACTTAGCTAAGGCTGGTGAATGGTATATCTTCCCAGAATGAAACAAACACGTGGTTAATGCAGATCTTATAACTCTGCTGTGTACTGAATTACTGTACAAGCTTATTACCAGCACTCTATAAGTAACCTAGGCTTTGCATATGCGGAAAATGAGCTGCCAATACACCCGAAATATAATTAATAATAATAGGATTTATTTGATAATAATGAGAGAGAGAGAGAGAGAGAGAGTACCACACGAGTGTAGTATTGCTGATTAAATAAACATTAATTGAAATTACACAGGGTGGGACAAGCGGTCACAATAAACAGGAAGAAAGTATCAAAAGAACACACAAATACCCAGCACTTTCCGTTGGGGCCCGTTGGTGCACATTAAAGCAGCTCTCTGAGCGGAGGGCAAGGCAGCCACCGCTACGATGCCCAGGCGACGAGATAAAAGTGTGCGTGTGTGTGTGAGTATAAATGAAATTTTCGGGTTACTCACAACCCATCGCTTCCTCGACCGGGAGGCTGTGTGCAGTCCAGAGGATGGAAGGCGTAGTGCTAGCCTAGCAGCTGGCAGGTGTCGGCTCCCCGGTAGCAGCCTCCACCCGCCGCAAGATGGCCAAAGGTTGCAATGTTCAAACAACCCTGGCGAAGATAGAGCAGATGAAGCGAGTCCTCTTTGGATAGCAGACAGGTCCCAGGAATGGAGCAGAGCGGCTCCCCTAGTTACATCACCGTCCAGCGCAGCCCGATGACTTCTGACTAGCCTCCACAACTCTAGTCGGCTAGCTAACACACTAGCACTGGATGCTAAATGCACTTAGCTAGCTAGCGGCGACACTGGCTATGGGGCATAAACAAAATAATCGGCATACTAAAACAAAGCCCACCAGCAAGCATACGACCGCGGGCCAATCGCAACACTCCTGACCTCAAATGCGGGCCTAGTACACGGGCTGTGTATAAAGTCTCCGCGAAACGGGTACTTAGACGGAGCAGCAGAAAAATGGCCCTCTCTCTTCGTCGTACTCACTCGGGCTGCCTAACTCCTCCCTCTCCGTGAGGAGATGGACCGTTGCGAAGCTCGTGATTTCGCGGGCATAACAACTCCACACCACATCATTGGCTAATAACAAAATTCAAATAAAAATACAAAGAGCAAATACATTCCATTGGTTCACATGTTTCGAAACCCACAAGAACATAGGAAATGTGCAAGACACAAAGCATGCTGGTAAGTGCAGTAGCACAAAGTATGTACAACAGATTTTAGAGGTCCTTCCATATTGTTATGGCAAATTGGCAGCTTCCAATCAAGTGATTTGATTTTCACGAGCCTTAGAAGGCCACCGACATGCCGCTCGTGGAAAAGTCTAAACCCTCGCCTGAAGAGGGTTGAAGAAAAGTGAAACGTCGCGCGACTTTGGGCTTTGTTGTAGTGAAACAGGGGACCAAATTGGGGTCCCGATGATGCGACTGAGCCAAACTGAGGGACCATTATTAGCTGCCATTGAATTTTTGGATTGCGTGGGACGGTCAGGTAGTTGGTGGGGGACTGTGGCCGCCATCTAAACACCTTGTCGATGGACAGTGCACAAGGTTAATTGCAATGTATTTGGGAATGCGGATTTAAAAGCCTAACCCTAACCTTAAGCTTAACCCTGCCTCTCTTAGTTGAATAAGGCCTCGCCTGAAGAAGGTACATAAACAGCGAAACGTCGCGCGACTTTGGGCTTGATTGTAGTGCCAGCGCGACCACCCCTGCCCACATACATTGTCGAGCCCCGGCCACATTCAGCGGCCAGCGCTGCCCAATTTGACGGGTCCAGCCCGAGCACCCCTGGCCACATTGAGTGAAGTCGAGCATTATAGCATTCCTCAGATCAGTAGGCCAGTGCTAAATAAATAGAAGTCATGAGCCAAAAGCCCAAGCCTAACCCCTCTTCTCCCTGGACACCTGCTGACCCCTCCTTCACCCCGGCACAGCAGCTGGCCATCAAGCAATCGGCGTCACCCTTAAAAAGCCTCCACTGTGGACCAGTGTTGGCTGGAACGTAGCCATTGATGGACTTGTGCCAGCCAGTCTACCTGCCACTGAGCCAACTCCTGCTCTACCCCTGGGATGGGCCACTTGGATGAAGAGTTGATTTCTTTTTTTTTTTTTTTCTAAATGTATTTTTGATTTTTCCCTTTTTTCTCCCAATTTAGTGGCCAATCGATCCCTATTTTAATTCAAACACCCACCCTCGTACTGCATGCGTTCGCCAACTGCATCTGTCCGAGGGCCGGCAGTCTGGAAGGAGAGCGCCTCCCCACTTTGGTGACAAGGCGACTCCAGGCCGAAGCACTGTTTTTTCCGACACACACAGAGACGCATTGACGTGACGAACACAAGCCGACTCCGCCCCCCTCCCGAAGACAGCGTTGCCAATGATTGCTGCTTCATCAAGTCCGGCCATAAGACTTGATTTCTTCCCTTACCTGCTTGTCCCGTCTGCTTTTGGGTTCTTTCCAGATACGTGACAGAAATGGGTTTTGTGTTGGTTTGTTTGTTTGCTATTGTTTGATTTGTCTTGAGCCAAAGCTCATTCCTTACCAAAGCTGGATTCCTTACGTGTGCGAGAGAGAGAGAGTGAAATAAAGTTTAACATTATAATAAAATAATGTTAACATAGATTTTACTTTTTCTCTGGTACTGTAGCATGTCAATAAACGTTTAATGATAGCAGTTGTGAAGTATTCTGCTGCTACTCAATACTAATACTAATTACTAACACAGTAAATTGTATTCTTCAACCTTTTCTGTTCAGGATGCTGACTTCTTCAACAATATCAAAGCTCTTATTCTCTGTATTGTTGATGTGTTCGTATGGTTGTGTGATGCTGAAATTACTTCAGATGAGCTGGATAAAGCAGTAATGAGTTTGTCTTTAGACAAATCTCTAGGTAGGGATGGACTTACTGCCAATTTCTATAGACATTTTTGGGACTTATTAAAGTTACATTCTCTCTTATGTTAAAAGAATCAACTGACAATATTAAATTTCCTTCCACTATGAAACAAGCTATAATAACTTTAATTCCCAAGCTTCATAAGGACCCCAAAATATTAGATAATCTTGCCACTCCCGTCAGCTAGGAACAGGAAACTGAGGCTACAATTCGCACAGGCTCATCAAAATTGGACAATAGAAGATTGGAAAAACGTTGCCTGGTCTGATGAGTCTCAATTTCTGCTGCGACATTCGGATGGTAGGGTCAGAATTTGGCGTCAACAACATGAAAGCATGGATCCATCCTGCCTTGTATCAACGCTTCAGGCTGCTGGTGGTGGTGTAATGGTGTGGGGGATATTTTCTTGGCACACTTTGGGCCCCTTAGTACCAATTGAGCATCGTGTCAACGCTACAGCCTACCTGAGTATTGTTGCTGACCATGTCCATCCCTTTATGACCACAGTGTTCCCATCTTCTGATGGCTACTTCCAGCAGGATAACGTGCCATGTCATAAAGCTCGAATCATCTCAGACTGGTTTCTTGAACATGACAATGAGTTCACTGTACTCAAATGGCCTCCACAGTCACCAGATCTCAATCCAATAGAGCACCTTTGGGGTGTGGTGGACCGGGAGAGTCGCATCATGGATGTGCAGCCGACAAATCTGCAGCAACTGCGTGATGCTATCATGACAATATGGACCAAACTCTCTGAGGAATGTTTCCAGTACCTTGTTGAATCTATGCCACGAAGGATTAAGGCATTTCTGAAGGCAAATGGGGGTCCAACCCGGTACTAGCAAGGTGTACCTAATAAAGTGGCCAGTGAGTGTATATATACACACCTGATTCAGTTGTGTCATTCCGAGTTTGGCATGGGTCAAGCGCATGTAATCGCAATTAACTGCAGCTAAATGGAATTTAAATGAAATCGTGTTTAGCCTGAAAGGTCAGAGTGACTGCTGGGATAGGCTCCAGCATCCCCGCCACCTCAGAGCAGGATAGGCGGTTTGGGAAATGGATGGATCAGATTCAGGTAACTTAATTTGGACCCATATAACACGTAATATTTGCCTAGATGTGAAAACGAAGAATTGAAACAGTATTCTTTCATCACATAAACAATTTGAAATAAAATACTGTTTTTAAAAATTGAATATAATTGGCGGGCGCTTTAGGGGCGGGACGCACGCGTGGGGTGATGGGAGGTCATTATCCTGATCGCCGCCATGTTGTGACGAGCCCGTGTCGGCTGCGTTTCGTTAGGAGGTCGTGACAGGAGGTAACTTTATTTTTATCCAGATGTAAAGTTTCCGAATATTGCTGATTGAGAAATAACGTTGCGACTTAATGTAATGTGCACATAAGTCAATGCAAGCTGTTTTGTGTGGTATTCTGTGGGACATATTTTTTCTTATATCAGGTTATAACGCCTACTTAGCAGCTAATGCCGGCCTTAACACGGGTTACCAACTGGAGTGAAGACAACTTGTGTGTATGTGGATAGCTAAAATGGCTGTTTTTTTTAATGTCGCCGACTTGAACGTGTCTTCGCCACTTAACTTGGGAAACGTAACGTTAGGTTTGTGAGCGAGGGGCTGGCCAGAGACACTGGTCAAAACCTGTCTTTTGTCCTGCAAGCTTGGCGCCATGTTCCGCGCGTTATGTGCCACACAGGTTCCGTCAGCCATTTTACCGTTGAGCGAGCTGCTGTGTCATTGAGACCCAGCGGTTCATTTGAGTCGACATGGCGTTTTTGCTCATATCTTTCATACTGTACATGCCGCTGTATTCAGACCTGTTCCCATATGGAGGACAACTGGGCCTTTAAAATGACGTCCCGTGTGTGTGTGTGTGTGGGGGGGGGGGGGGCTTGCGAACGTGCCTGGGACCATCTACAAAATGGCTTCTATTTCGGTAAGCGCGTTTTACGAACGAAAGAAACTAAGCATATTTTGACCGCGTACAATATGGATTTGTTCGCCACAGATACAGTAGACGAGGTAATTAACACATTGTGTAAGATGTTGGCTAATGTGGTGTTGAGCTGTTCTTTGTTTCGCCTCGTGTTTGGAAAAGAGTTTTGAGTATGTGAGCGAGCTAAGCAGCCACTACGCAGGAAAACGTGTCACGTGGTGACGGCCGCAGTGTAATCAGTGAATTTGCGAGAAATAGCCAGTCGTATTGTTAAGATTAATACTCATCCCACGTCTTTTGTTAGTAGTAAACCAGGCAGTTATGAATAATATAGTTGTGAAGTCACAGGATGTTAAATGTCATGTTAGGCCAACGGTAACGCCGATGGGGGCAAGTGCTGGTTGACGACACTGCTGCAATAGCGGCTCACTAGTCAGCAACGTCATCCATTCGTCAGTCTGTTTGACTTGTTGAGTGACAAGCGGTTTGTATGCATGTGGTTAGCCTGGCATGCGTTGGAAGAATGATCAAATCTATTGGAACAGTTAACATGGAGACCCATTCGGCCGTGTTGGTATGCAAAGGCTTTGTGCTTATTCAGAGGCTGTGATTAATTACCACGTGGCAGTAATGTAAATGGACATGTTACTGCTTTCACACTGGCAAAACCCCGCTCATGTCCGCCTTTGGTCAGTGTAAATTGGCGCATGTTAGCGGGTTTTTTTGGGCAGTGTGAAAGCAGTGCAGCTGCAGGAAAATAACTTTGTAGTTTCTGGTGACCATTCTGCTGTCGACGATCCAATATCTGCATACCGACTAAGGTCTGTCACTGGTCTACATAATGTCAGTGGTCTCAAATGGCCCATGTCAAGTCTTTTTGTAATACACGTGGGAGTAAGTTAATTGTTATAAATCACATTTCGGTGACATTACGCATACGAAATACGTAGCGATTGTACAGAAAACGGCTTGTGTTCTCTTATAAAAGGTGTCGGACATTCAGATTTGACCAGAAGTGTAAAGCATATAATTTAACTACAGGTGTTGTGTGTGTCTGTCCTGAAGGTGGCCTTACAAATTCCCAAAGAAAAGGTGGACACCTTCACAATGGTGACATTGTTTTTGTCCCCAAAAGCTCTTGAAATGTCAGTATCTTTTGAAACTTTTTAGTTTTTTATCAGAAGCAGTAGTGCCCAGTGCATTAACTGCATAGTTAAAATCAAAACATCTCTATCTCTCATTGTTCTTTAATTAATCCTTATAAAGGTAAGTTGACTTGGGTTTTTGTTAAAATCCTTAACCTGAGGCGGTTCTCAGCAACCTCATTACAACTCTTTGTGTCTTTCAGACTCAAGATGGGGAAAAGTTTGGGTTTCCCCTGGAAGTGGTGCTGCTGCTCCTTGCGGGTACCTGCAAGCCAGAGGAAGACACCTGCAGGAGCATGATGTTAAGGTAGATGGGTGGATGGATGGATGGATGGATTGATGGGTGGGCAGGCAGGCATGTTTGTGGTGCAACTTTTTTGTGTCTGTTAGGGGTTACATGACTTCAGATTTTTTCAAAGTCGACTGTTTTGTGATGAAAGTCGAGTCAACATTGACTAACAGCACAGGAGAAGGGACTGCTTTGCAACAAGTGACAACCTATTAGCAAAATTTAATGTATATGCTGACAGCAGACAGCTCATACACATAATTTATACAGAACAGAAACAACAGCTTGCAACTCAACTGCATCAATGTATGCATTAATAACTTATATGTGGTAAAACTCCCATTAAGGTACAAAAAAAGAAAAATTGAAACGTCAGGAAAAACACTTGAGGTAAACAAAACTCAGGCAAGATCTAGCCTGTAAGCCTACTCATAGTCTTGCTCAGTCAGTTTTTGCTCTTTGATCCTGGCTGTCGTAGTGCTGTTTAATAGTGTTCAACAGCGTGTTGTAAGATGGGACATTGTAGCCAGGTTAAAAAAAGCCAGTAGGTCTATGAAGCTTTCTCTGATGTACTGCAACTAAAGGTCAAATATATTTCACAATGAAATTCACCAGCAAATTGGTGATTTGGAGCCATCTTGTTATGGCCTGTTATGGCAGGGCGTTTGGTGAAGTAGCCAGTTGACTGGTGTCGAGAGGGTTTGGATCGTTCCTCAGCAGCTGGCATTAGAGGATGCTTTTTCAGGTGAGTGTGCATGGCACTTGTACTTTTGTTGTATTCCAGAAAGGACTTCATTGTTTTGCAAGTGACAGTAGTACAGGTTTCAACTTTACTGAAGTATTTCCACACACTGGATGGACCGCTACTACAGGGGTCAGCAAACTTTTAGATGTCCCGTGCCACTTCCCAAAGTTAAGAAAAAAAAGTTACAGACACACGAGTGGGCGTTCTTGTTCATAATGAGTATTAATCTATTTATTTACTGCTGCTGCTTGTCTCCCCGTCCAGATTCCTCATGCAAAAACACTTTGGCTTCACACACACAGACACACACACATACGTTATTCAGTTTAGACTCGGGATTTTTGACTTAAGTGTTGCACGGTTGTGTGTGTTCAGGGTGTCCGCGGATCCTTAAAAAGTCTTAAATTCATGTATCTAAATTAAAGGCCTCAAAATGTCTTAAATTCATTAAAAATGTCGGAAAATGGTATTAAATTCATTACTCAAAGGTCTTAAAAAAGAACTGTCCGGGAGAGGACTATTTCTTCTTCTTCGTTTGTGTTGTGTGAAGATTAATTTAGCTTGGGTTGCGTGCAGAGCGCGAATCATTCTGGTAACTACTTGCGGTCGTGACTAGAGTATAGGCTGCAGCTAATGTGAGGTTGTAAATAGACCGTTCTATGGTGAAATGCATAAATGTGTTCTGCCAGCGACATCTATTGGTCAGATAGAATCTCTTATAGAAGCCTCTGGAAACCGGAAATCCACAGCAGAGATGAAAATTCTGAGCAGTGGTAAGTCACATTCCGGTAGCTCCGCAAAAATAATAAAATAACGCTTTTTAAAACGAACGAAAAATCTGTTGAACACCTAAACTGACATAAGATAATATTTGACACTTATACGGTACATATTCATTCCACAACATGCTATTTTTATGAATTCCAGGTTCGTATCAGGTGCAGCTGTTAGCTATAGCATGCTATTCCCTGTAATTAAAACAAATATCTATCCCCATAGACAAATAAATGACCTGGATGACGCAATACCATGGCAATATTACCTGCAACTCACGGTTGTAGGTAATATTAATGTAACTAGTTATCGAAAAGAATACCGATGTTGGTTTTACTGAGCAGTTAGTTGCTAATTGGTATAGCCTATATAGAATTTGGCGGACAAATGCTAACTAAGTCATGACAAAATGGCAGCCGAAAGAAGAAGAAAGGTTGATGCTAGAATTGATCGGCCGGATGGAGGGGGGAAGGACCTCTGCTGCGTGCTCTGCTGTGATTCGTTGTTTTGTCATCAAATGCTCACAGCAAATCAACCAATCACAGCAGTGTATAGTTTCTGGTAGCTTTTTCAACATGGAGGAGGACTTCAGCTTATCTGATTGCAATCGCGCGAAATTCCGCGAATCAAATGTTTAAATATTCGGTCTGAACTTCAAGACCGCTTTTCAATCAGCTAAAATGCGGTTACTTACAACATCAACGTGTCACAAAACATACATTTGTTTAACCATTTCGATGATTTGTTCAGTTGAGGCTGGAAAGAGAAACGATATTAGCTTAGTGTTGAATGTAGGCATACCGCAGCTCCATCTGAAAAGTAACCGAAGCTGTCTAATAAATGTAGTGGAGTAGAACGTACAATATTTCCCCCTGAAATGTAATGGAGTGGAAGTATAACGTAGCATCAAATGGCAATACTCAAGTAAAGCTACCTCAAATTGGAACTAAGTAGCTATAATAGCCTACCTTAATAAATGTACTATTTTCCACCACTGTACTGTGGTAGTGGGCATGGCTCCTCACAAAAAGTATACACTTTCAAATTGGTCAGATACATTTATTTCACAACAATAAAAGTAGGCTACATGCAGGACTGCAGTCAGTCCTGACATACAATTCACTTTAATTTAACGAGAACAATTACAGAATGCAGGTGAATTGGAAAACTGTGGCCAGGGAGGGTTTCTAGCTGGTTGAAAAGAGGCCTTTACGTTCAGACTGAATATTTAAACATTTGATTCGCGCGAGTGCAGTTTTATTGAAATGGTTAAACAAATGTATGTTTTGTGACACGTTAATGTTGTAACCGCATTTTAGCTGGTTGAAAAGAGGTCTTGACTTTCAGACCGAATATTTAAACAATTGATTCGCGCGACTACAGTCAGATAAGCTGAAGTCCTCCTCCATTTTGAAAAAAACTGCCAGAAACTATACGCTGCTGTGATTGGTTGATTAGCTGTGGGGAATTTGATGACAAAACAGCGAATCACAGCAGAGCACACAGCGGAGGTTCCTCCCCCCTCCCTCCGGACGATCATTCTAGCATCAACCAAGAAGAAACGCCGGTAACTTTTTTTTTTGTTCACTCTTATATAATTTTCTGTCATATAAATTAGAAATGGATGATGCCGGTTAGTGATAGACATATTAATAATAAAAGACCACATCATCCACCAAGACAACCTCTCCTGTGTATTCTTGGCAGGACGGACAACACAACAGTCACACTAACGGCAGCCAACATTAGCGCCATGGGAAAGTAAACAAGGGCACGTTTGTTTTGATGTTTGACGAAAGCCTCAACCACACTACAAAAAGTAAGCAACTGGACGTGCGTGTGCGCTATTGGGAGGGAGATCACGTTCAATCACGGTACCTGGGGTCGCAGTTCATGGGGCATTCAACAGCTAAGGATTTACTGCAACATTTTAAAGTGAGTAATACGTGGATTTATTGAATTATTGTTAGCTAATGTTAAATATTATTTGTTAAGAAATGTTGACTCATTGTTACCGTTACATTCATTTTCAGATTAGTTGATTATGGCAATGTCATGATGTATTCAATAATAGTACCCTAGGGAAAGCTAACAAAGATGCCATTAGCATTCAATATCTTTTGTTGCCTCATTTTAGTCAGAAGAGTAGACTTGGCTGCTTGAAATGTTAGAAATGTAATTCAATATTAGCCATCATTTTATTATAATATTATGATGATGCTGTGTAGGCTAGCTAATTTAAATGTGAACTGTTTGAGTGATGTGTAGACAGCAATGTTTTACATTGAACCATTGGTAAGCTTATCGTATATATTCATGTTATTCTCAGGAGTGTGTGGAGCAGCTGAACCTCAGGAGCCTGGTGTCCATCTCCATGGATGGACCCAATGTGAACTGGAAGTTCTTTGAGCTTCTGCAGCAAGAGCACGCTGAGCAGTATGGTGGTGCCCAGCTGGTTGTTGTGGGTAGCTGTGGCCTCCACACCCTACATAACGCATTCAAATGCGGCTTCTCCATGTGGCAGCAGGAGAAGGTGGTGAGGGCCATGCACATTCTTTTCCACAATGTGCCAGCTAGGAGAGAGGATTTCACTGCTCTCACCAAATCCTCGGTCTTCCCGTTACCATTCTGTGGCCACTGGTGGATTGAGAACCTGCCGGTTGTGGAGAGAGCTGTAGAAGTGGTGAAGTATGCGGATGCGGTGAGAACCAAGAAGCTTCCAAATCCCGGAACAGGCTCATTTGATACCATAGAAGCAGCTCAGCAAGATCCGCTCATCTTGGCCAAACTGCAGTTCATCATGGCTATCTCGAGGGCCTTCAGTCCCTTTTTGACAAAGTACCAGACCGACGAGCCAGTGATGCCATTCCTCTTCAAAGACTTGGCTGAGTTGTACAAGGTAATCTAATTATTTATATTCTAGCACTGCATAGGTTGATATTGCTCGTTGATTTCAACTCTTATCGCTCATTGTACTCTTGATGATGTGATGCTTTTGATAGAAGTGATGATAGAGATCATTTTAAAGTAATAACAACATAGCAATTTTTTCAGTGATGAATGTGGTTATAGGGGGATTTGCTTTACAGAGTTTTCCTGTTGACAGAGTTTACTGAGGCGTTTTGCCAAGAGGAAGCTTCTCCAGGACATCACTCCACTGCAGCTGGTCAGACTGGATGTCGCTGACCAGAAGAACTGGGTCCGCCTGAAGGAAGTTGACGGGCTTGGGTGCTGAGGCAGCCCTGAAGGTAGTTTGATCATTTAGATGTATTACTTTCTATCAAATTATATACAGACCTAGGCAATATTGTTAGGTCATTCAGCTCTATTTACAATCCATTACCCATCTGTCAGGAACTGCAGAGAAAGAGCTGCTTAGGAGAGCTCACTGCCCTCGAGTTTAGGAAGGACTGCGTGAAGGGTATGTCAAATATCCTAAAGAAAGTCCAAGACAAGAGCCCCCTGAAATACCCCACCGTGAGACGGATGGCGTGTTTGGACCCCACTATCATGTACTCCAACCCAGACTGGTGCCAGGGAAGAATGAGCAGACTTGTGCAGAAGTTTCTGCAAGACGAGCAGTTGTCAGGAGGTGTCTCTGCTGGTAGGAATAGTTTAATAGAATAGCTCTGGAAATGTTGTTCCTGATTATTACCAAAAGTACAGAGTAATAACTGATATAAGCCTGTCTGATTTAATATCATGATTAATCATCTAAATAATATTTCACTTATTTCCTTTCATCTGTTTTGTTACAGGTGATGTTATTACCCAACAGTTTGGGAACTTCCTATCTGTTGAGGCTAAAAGCGAGCACTTCCTGTCCTTCCAGCCCACAGAAACGAGGCTTGATGTGTTTCTGCATGGCTTGCTCAGCCAACCCTACCCTGAGCTCTGGGAGTTTTGTCAGAAACTTCTACTCTTGTCCCATGGACAGGCAACAGTCGAGAGGAGCTTCTCCATTAACAAGGAGGTGGAGACCGTTAACTTGCAGGAGGACACTGTAATTGCCCAGAGACTGGTCTGTGACTATGTTGCAATCTGTGGGGGTTGTCAAGGTCCCTCTCACTAAGGAGCTGCTGATCTCTGTGGGATCAGCAAGGTCAAAATACAGAGAAAATCTTGACCTGGAGAAGAGGAAGAGGCAAAGCACTGCACAAGGGCAGAAGAGAAAAACTGCAGAGGACCACATAGCTGAGCTTAAAAAAAAAGAAAAGAAAACTCTGCTGGAGGTATCTGACAGCCTGGAGAAGGATGCGGACAAGTTTGCTGAGCAAGCAGAGGGCAAGTCCGGCACCTTGATGGCTCAGCTCATCACAAAGTCCAACATCCTCAGGAAGAGATACAAAGAAAAAATGAGCGAGCTGAAACAAGCTGAGGCAGAGTTGGAGAGTAAGGCCACAGAACTGAAGCTCATGCCATGAGTGACGGGTGTGTGTTCAGTAGCACCATATCAAGACAAGTCTCGTTTATTGAATGAATATGTTCCAATTAATCTGTGTCTTAATCTGCTCATTTCATTCTTTAAAGAAATATTGCTTAAAATCGATTCCTGTGGTTGACCCACGGGTTCTGCTACCAGCAAGCAGCTGTTGGGCGTTAGGTCTTACCAACCATATGTTTATATTTTGTTGTAGATCTTGGTCTTAAATTCCATTCCAAGTGGCATTAAAAAGGTCTTAAAAAGCCTTAAATTTAACTTACTGAAACCTGCAGATACCCTGTATAAAGGTACGTTGACTAGGTTGTGTTAAAATCCTTAACCTGAGGCTGTTCTCAGCCACCTCATTGTAACTCTTTGTCTCTGTCAGACTCGAGATGGGTAAAAGTTTGGGTTTCCCCTGGAACTGGGGCTTCTGCTGCTTGCAGGTCACCCAGGAGTGATGGGGAAGAGTGCAGCAGTGACCCTGCATGAAAGGTTTGAAGTGGAGCAAGAGTTGATCTTGATGCTGGAGAGACCACTGCCCTCTGAGGACCTCTTTAACTACCTGCACGCCAGTGGAACACACCTGCAGGAGCATGACGCTAAGGTAGGTGGGGGAAAGGATGGATGGATGGACGGGCATGTTTGTGTTTGCAACTTTGTGTGTGTGTTAGGGGTTGTATGACTTAAGAGTTTTTGAAGTCAGCTGTTTTGTGATGAAAGTCAAGTCGACATTGACTAATCGCTGATGACATCATGAATAAAACCACGGGAGAAGGGACTGCTTTGCAATAAGTGACAACATTAGCAAAACGTAATGTATATGATGACAACAGACAACTCATACACATTTACACAGAACAGAAACAAGTAGAAACAACAACAGGTTGCAACTCAGTTGCATCAATGTATGCAACAATAATTTTTAATTATTAATTTTTAATGAGCTCATGCTCAGTTATCAACAGTCAGACTCAGTCATCTAGCTTCCATTGTCCATTATTCAGTGCCTTAAGTAATACCAGGGAAGAGGCTCCCTTTTTGGTCAGACAGTCTGCCAGCTGTTCTTTTGTAGCTGACCACAGAATACGATGAATCCTTTTGTTCTGGATAAGTTATTTGATGCCACTTATTCTGACATAGACCTGACATGAGTAGTCTGAGGGACTCTGATGAGCATGTAGGTGAGTCCTTCTATAGATCTTTAGTGTTGAATTCTTCAAAACCTCTAGCCACAAGACGCGCTTTGGGTATTACACCATCAGGGGTTTCTTTCAGTGTGCACACCCGTCTAGTGGACACATGCCTTTGACCCATATCTTTTACCTTCTCAAACACCCCATCATTCTTCCAGCTACTTATTTCATCTAGTTTAGCCTTATCAAATGAAACACCACCTGTGACTAATACATCATTTTCCTGCATATCAGAGCATAGTTCTACACTATCCAGTGGATTAACCTGAAGATTGTCTACCTTAGTAAGATCAGCTGACCCCATAGTACCAGCGATGTCAGATAGTTCTAAGTACTGTAGGCTGTACCAGTTTCTGTTATTTCCTGTAGCCTTTCCTGCTCGTCCCATCACTTTAGCTCTGTGAGACGCATCTGTTACATTATCCACAAAGCTGATTGTTTGACCTGTTTTCAGCCCTAGGGAGGCTCCTACCCTTATGCCTGTCTGTTGATTATCCTTATGATTGTTACCCTCAGTGACATCTGTATCATTGTCTGTAACACCCCCAGCCTCACCGTCATTGTTCATATCAACATCTATGTCACAATCAGTACCAGGTATGTTCCCACTGTCATTGTTATCAACATCCACATCACTATCAGTAACAGGTACTTTCATATTGCCCTCAGTAACATTCTCCCCAGGGTGCTCTAGACCGTCACTAGCACCTACTTCACTCTTATCAACCTTCTGCAACCTAGAATGATGAACCCTGACATAGGTCCCACCATGGTGTACAAAGATCACCACCCCATCTTGTCGTATCACGACTCCAGGACCTTTCCACTCAACACAGTCTGTCCTTTTGTAGAACACCTTGTCCCCAGTTTCATACTTCTCATCTGTTTGACGAAGTTGCTTTCGTAGAGCTCTTCTGATTCTCTCTGAGCACTCTGCCTCTATGAAAGCTTTCCTTACTGCATGTAATGCTGTTATGTGCTGTCCCACCCATGCACTCATAGTAGTTCCCTCCAAAGCAGGTGGCTGATCCACTAACACAGAGGGAGGGTTCGGATTCTGTCCAAACACCAGCTGATGTGGGCTGAAGCCATGTACGTTCTGCACTGTGTTCTTTGCCATGAGTGCCCAATCCAGTGCAGTTTTCCAGTCAACTCCGTTGTCAAGTTTTACCTTCAGTATTATCTTTGAGCATTTGGTTATGGCGTTCCAGCAAGCCATTGCTCCATGGACTATAGCAGGGGTCGGGAACCTTTTTGACTGGGAGAGCCATAAAAGCCAAATATTTCTAAATATATTTCATTGAGAGCCATATAGTATTTTTAACGTATAATAAATTAAATATGTCTTACTTTTAATGCGACTTCTGGTGCTGCATGGTTTTGCTGATGGCCTTGTAGTCTGGTTCATACGTGGTGAGGTTGAGCTTCATGCAGGCGTTGAGGCTTCCATCAGTTAAACGTGAGCGTAGGTTGGTCTTAATGTTCCTCATATGCGAGAAAGACTGTTCACATGCATATGTAGAGCCAAACATGGTCAATACGGCAATACTCACACGCTGCATTGTGTGGTATGTCACAGGAAGCTCGTTCCAAGTTTTAAGAATCAGCTGGTCTTCAGGTTGAAGATTTTTAATTTCTGTCCACTTGTGTTCCCTCGCCAGCTCTGCTCGCTGTCGCGCAAGACTTTCCAACTCTCCATTAAGTGACTTGAACTTACTCATCCACATGTCTGATGCCTTCAGGTCAGCAACTTCCAGCTCAAAGTCTCCGATAGAGACCCCGGGGATGCATGTCAGGTCGATTTTGTCCACTGCACACATGTGGATGAGTGATGAACTTGAAAAGACCAGTGCGCGCACGAAATTCTCCAAAACGTGCTTTGAATGACTGCAGGAGATTGAACGTAAAGCCAGCTAGCTGCTGGAGATCCAGATGTTGAGTGGAGTCACTTGCTAAGCATGCATCTCTAAATTGTTGCAGTCTTTCAAAGTGCAGAAGACGACCTGTTTCAATGTCCCTGAGAAAGACTTCCAGCTTGCTTTCAAATGCAAACACTGCTTGTTGAAGGGATGAGATTGTATTTCCAATACCTTGCATTTTCACATTGAGCTGGTTCAGATGGCCAGTTATGTCCACGAGATAGTGAAACTGCAGGAGCCAGTCAGTGTTGTCTAGCTCAGGATGCTTGACGCCTTTCATTTCAAGAAAAGTCCGGATTTCACTCAGGCAAGCTGCAAAACGGCTGAGCACCTTCCCCCTTGACAACCAACGCACGTTGCTGTGTAAAAGCAGACCGGGATAATGATTCCCAACTTCTTCTAACAGAGCTTTAAACTGGCGATCATTTAAAGCTCGGGCAACAATAAAGTTGACCACTCGAATGACCAGAGACATCACCTCGCCAAGCTCCTGGCTACACGTCTGAGCGCAAAGCGCCTCCTGGTGCAGGATGCAATGAAAACTTAGGATGGCTCTCTTTTCATGTTCACGGAGAAGCGCTACAAATCCTTTGTTCTTCCCCAACATACAGAGTGCACCATCAGTACAGACAGAAATAAGTTTATCCATCGGTAGTTTTTTTTCTTTAGCAAACTCCATGAAAGACATGAATAAATCCTCTCCTCTTGTTGTCCCTTTCATTGGCAAAACAGCCAAGCTTTCCTCACGCAGTGTGTCACCTGCAGCATACCTGGCAATGATACTGCACTGAGATAGATGGCTAACGTCTGTTGACTCATCTAACGCGAGAGAAAAGTATGTCCCGGCGTTTATGTCCTTAATTTGTGTTTCCTCGACTTGATTGCTACGATCGTGCACAGTTCTTGCTGACAGGGACATGTCTTTTATTCGTTTGATTATCTTGTCTTTATTTGGGAAGTCATCAAACAGTTCATTGGCCACATCAAGCATGAATGTTTTGGCATCCTCGCCATCTGTGAATGACTTTCCATTCCTTACTATTGCCAAAGCCCCCGCAAAGCTAGCGGAATTCCCGTCACCTTGCTTGGTCCACACACGTAGTTGCTGCTGACTCGTCTGCACTCTCCGCTGTAGCTCCTCGCATGCCCTTCTCCTGCTGTCCCCCGCTGGATATTTCGATGCAAATGAAGCATGGTGCGTATCGAAGTGCCGCTTTATATTTGACCGTTTCATCGATGCAATTTTATCATTGCATATTAGACATACCGCAGATCCTGCTCTCTCCACAAATGCAAATTCCTCTGTCCACGCAGCCTGGAATGCACGGTAATCATCGTCTTTTTTTCTTTTCGCCATCTTTTCCGTTACAAGGGTTGAAGCGGATAAACTAGTTGGCTATCTGATAAAATTGATTTCTTCACCTTTACAATGACCCGGAAATGCTCGCGAGCCATTGGTTCCCGACCCGACCCACGGGTGACCCGTGAAATTTATCTTCAAAACTAATTTCTGTTTACTTTAAAATGACACAGTATTATTAAGAAATATCACAAGTATTTTAAAATCAGTTCCAAACTGATTTTTTTGAAAAAAAAATAATTTTCAACTCAAAATTGTCTGGGAGCCATATGCCGTCACCGGAAGAGCCATATATGGCTCGCGAGCCATAGGTTCCCGACCGCTGGACTATAGCCAGCAGTCGTCTTTATCTCGATGTTGAAGTTCTCTGCCATGTCTCTTATTTCCTCGTTGTTGAACTCGCCACCGTTGTCGCTGAAGAGACGCTCCGGTGGACCATGGACACTGATCCAGGAATGTCCAAAGCATTTCACTATCACACTTGGTTTCTTTGAGGTCACAATGCCACCCGCACTGAAGGGTGTGAAGTGATCGATAATGTGCAGGTACCACACATTCGGTTCTAGCTCATGTAAATCTACTGCCACAGTCTCATTGTATCGGGAGGCCATGGGCAGACCCAACAGCAAGCTTGGGCTTAGGCTTAGGCTTGCTGTACTTAAGACAAATCTCACATTTTCCTACTATCTCCTCTAGAATAGCAGTGCTCTCGTTATCAGAGTTTCCAGCATTTATCAGCAGCTTCTTCAGTTTGTCAACTGATGCATGTCCGAATTGCTTGTGAAGTTTCAGTAAAGCTTTGTGTTTTTGTTCCTTAGTCATATTCTCTGTGATGGCCAGGACCACATTCTCATATGTATCGCATGGTGACTCATTATCCATTATGTTCAGACAGTAGTGTCCTAAGGAGGTCATCTTCAGAGCTATCGGTTGCCGAAACATTATTGCTGTATCGTTCTCCAAGTTCAGCACAGCTCCTGCTCTCTTTAGCGACGTTTTACTCAGCAGTAAAGGGATGTCAGATGGGACCACTTCTGTGTCTACAGCATTTTGTTTCTCCTATCTTGGCTGGTATCTTGACCTTTTTTGTCGAATGTACAACTCGCCCATCCCCAAACTTGAAAGGCTTGCTACTCTCTGTGTTAACTATTTTCTGTACTTCTTTCTCATTTAGTCCCCCTACATAGTTATTCAGCCATTTTTCACCACAGACAGTCCTTGTGCATGCCGTGTCAATGACAGCTGATCCCAGAGCCTCAACCATGAATATTTCCGTATCCGATTCCTTAGAAAACAGCGTTATATTACACTCATCAGGTTCTTCTGTGCATTTATTTTCTTCTGTTATCTTTACGTGTTCTTTCTTATGTGGGCAATCTTTCACCCAGTGGAATGTGCTTTGACAAATCCCACACTTTGTTCGTCTTCCGTACTTATCAAGTGGATTTGTGCCTGCGAGTGGTCCTCTAGCTTGCACACTTTGGGTTCGTGGGTGCGGTTTTCTTTGATCTGTGTAGTAGGCTGCATCCTGACTCACGTTAATGGCTCCCGCCTTCTGCTCATGTTTTTCTCCGAATATGCGTTTCAGTGCTGACTTCATATAATCAAAAGTGTGTTTACCACATGCAGTCAATGCCAGTTGCTTGTCTTTCACATCAAGACTTGCTGTATCCAGTAGTTTAAACGCCAAAACAGCGTCGGGCAGAACCATCTCGAATTTACGGATCCTGTTGTATTTCTGTTCAAAATCAACAATAAAGTCCACCATCGAGACGCCATTTTCCCTCGATATTCGATCAAACTCAGAATAGGCTTCGTAAGCCCGGTCCTTCTCTTCTCTCAAAAAAATCTTGTCAAGTTCCCCAATCAAAGTGGTCATTCCATCATCCTTATTTAGATCATCCACATTTATTCCTAAAGCAGTATCCCTCGCTCTACCTGTCAACGATAGAGCCACAGCCAACGCTTGCTTTTTCTTGTCCAAGTTCGTCACCCGTCTCCATATTTCCACTTAATTTTTCCAGTTTTCATACGGCTTCTTTTCGTCAAATCCAGGAGGCTGTCTGAAGTCATTCGAGGCAACCATCCTCTGCTACCAATGTTAGTTTCAAATAAGACAACTGTACTTATTTAACTGAACTTTATTTGCGCTCTCAACAGCAAGTGGCCTCAGCCTACCAAACATTTCAACAAGTGCCTTTCACTAGCAGCGCGCCTTCCTCCTAACAGGAGGGTTACCGTAAAGACTGCTGGAGAAGTGACTAACGAAACAGGCTACCGTATTAACTGTATTATAGGCACCAACAAAAGTTAACTTATCAAACTTAACACAAAGTGCATAAACACTTTTGCATGCTTCTCATTCCAGTATGTGGTACCCACAGCGGCTCCTTTTTTTTTCTCATCCTACTACTACTACTTTCGGCTGCTCCCGTTAGGGGTCGCCACAGCAGATCATCCGTTTCCATTTCTTCCTGTCTTCTGCGTCTTCCTCTGTCACACCAGCCACCTGCATGTCTTCCCTCACCACATCCATAAACCTCCTCTTTGGCCTTCCTCTTCTCCTCTTCCCTGGCAGCTCCATATTCAGCATCCTTCTCCCAATATACTCAGCATCTCTCCTCCACACATGTCCAAGCCATCTCAATCTTGCCTCTCTTGCTTTGTCTCCAAACCGTCCAACCTGAGCGGTCCCTCTAATATAATCGTTCCTAATCCTGTCCTTCTTCGTTACTCCCAGTGAAAATCTTAGCATCTTCAACTCTGCCACCTCCAGCTCCGCCTCCTGTCTTTTCGTCAGTGCCAATGTCTCCAAACCATATAACATAGCTGGTCTCACAACCATCTTGTAAACTTTCCCTTTAACTCTTGCTGGTACCCTTCTGTCGCAAATCACTCCTGACACTCTTCTCCACCCACTCCAACCTGCCTGCACTCTCTTTTTCACCTCTCTACTGCACTCCCCGTTACTTTGGACAGTTGACCCCAAGTATTTAAACTCAGATGTCTTTGTCACCTCCACTCCTTGCATCCTGACCATTCCACTGTCCTCTCTCTCATTCACGCATAGGTATTCCGTCTTGCTCCTACTGACTTTCATTCCTCTTCTCTCCAGTGCATACCT
Organism: Lampris incognitus; assembly: GCF_029633865.1. NCBI lineage: Eukaryota > Metazoa > Chordata > Actinopteri > Lampriformes > Lampridae > Lampris > Lampris incognitus. The sequence goes on along the minus strand of NW_026611576.1, from coordinate 304,995 downwards.
CCACCTCTCCAGGCTCTCCTCAACCTGCACCCTACTCTCACTACAGATCACAATGTCATCCGCGAACATCATCGTCCATGGAGACTCCTGCCTGATCTTGTCCGTCAACCTGTCCATCACCATTGCAAACAAGAAAGGGCTAAGAGCCGATCCTTGATGTAATCCCACCTCCACCTTGAACCCATCCGTCATTCCAACCGCACACCTCACCATTGTCACACTTCCCTCATACGTATCCTGCACCACTCCTACATACTTCTCTGCAACTCCTGACTTCCTCATACAATACCACACCTCCTCTCTCGGTACTCTGTCATAAGCTTTCTCTAAATCTACAAAGACACAGTGCAACTCTTTCTGGCCTTCTCTATACTTCTCAATCAACATTCTCAAAGCAAACATCGCATCTGTGGTGCTCTTTCGTGGCATGAAACCATACTGCTGCTCGCTGATCGTCACCTCTCCTCTTAACCTAGCTTCTATTACTCTTTCCCAAATCTTCATGCTGTGGCTGATCAACTTTATACCTCTGTAGTTGTTACAGTTCTGCACATCGCCCTTGTTCTTGAAAATCGGTACCAGTATGCTTCTTCTCCACTCCTCAGGCATCCTCTCACTTTCCAGGATTGTGTTAAACAATCTAGTTAGAAACTCCACTGCCATCTCTCCTAAACATCTCCATGCCTCCACAGGTATGTCATCAGGACCAACTGCCTTTCCATTCTTCATCCTCTTCATAGCTGCCCTCACTTCCTCCTTGCTAATCCGCTGAACTTCCTGATTCACAATCCCTACATCATCCAACCTTCTCTCTCTCTCATTTTCTTCATTCATCAGTCCCTCAAAGTATTCCTTCCACCTTCTTAGCACACTCTCCTCGCTTGTCAGCACATTTCCATCTCTATCCTTGATCGCCCTAACTTGCTGCACATCCTTTGCAGCTTGGTCCCTCTGTCTAGCCAATCGGTACAAGTCCTTTTCTCCTTCCTTAGTGTCTAATCTGTCATACAACTCACCATACGCCTTTTCCTTTGCCTTTGCCACCTCTCTCTTTGCTTTACGCTGCATCTCCTTGTACTCCTGTCTACTTTCTTCATCTCTCTGACTATCCCACTTCTTCTTTGCCAACCTTTTCCTCTGTATAATTTGCTGTACTTCCTCATTCCACCACCAAGTCTCCTTGTCTTCCTTCCTCTGTCCTGATGACACACCAAGTACCTTCCTAGCTGTCTCCCTCACTATTTCTGCAGTGGTTTTCCAGCCATCTGGCAACTCTTCACTACCACCCAGTGCCTGTCTTAACTCCTGCCTGAACTCCACACAACAGTCTTCCTTCTTCAACTTCCACCATTTGATCTTCGGCTGTGTCTTCACTCGCTTCCTCTTCTTGGTCTCCAAAGTCATCCTACAGACCACCATCCGATGCTGCCTGGCTACGCTCTCCCCTGTCACCACCTTGCAGTCTCCAATCCCTTTTAGATGGTGCTTTCTACATAAGATATAGTCCACCTGTGTGCACTTTCCTCCACTCTTGTACGTCACCCTGTGTTCCTCCCTCTTCTTGAAATATGTATTCACCACAGCCATTTCCATCCTTTTCGCAAAATCGACCACCATCTGTCCTTCCACATTTCTCTTCTTGACTCCATACTTTCCCATCACCTCCTCATCACCTCTGTTCCCTTCACCAACATGTCCATTGAAGTCCGCTCCAATCACCACTCTCTCCTCCTTGGGTACCCTCTCCACCATGTCGTCCAACTCATTCCAGAATTCTTCTTTTTCATCCATCTCACACCCAACTTGCGGGGTTTTTTCTCATCCAAACTGCAAAATCAAACATTACATTAATTCACACATTGTGTAATGCTAATAATCAATTAATAATTCAAGAAAATTATGCCATCTGATATAGCTATCTAGTCAGCCACAGTCTTTTGCTGCGTATAACAAGATTGGCGCTGACCAGAGGCGATTCTAGGATCAGAGCTTTTGGGTGCTGAGCATCTAGAGTGCTGGCCGGCCAGGCAAGATAAATTTCACTGTTTTGTACATTTTAACGCAATTTTGGACCATCATTCCCACATTTGTGAAAGAAAAGCATAACACATTTTGGGTAGAGGAAACACTGACTAAACCAACAAATCTAAGAAAAATTATTTAAATGCTGAGCTACAGCAAAGAGGAATGGATTGGAATCATAAAATGAATATATAACATAGAAAAGCGGACTTTATCCCTGAACCTATGTATGGACAAATTTACTAAGTTCTGGAGGAAGACAACTAATTTTGATACAGCAGCTCCTCAACATATACATATACAAATACACATACACATAAACAGTATATATGTATGTTTCTGGAGTAAAACAGCCCCCTATAGTGAGTACCAAAAATACCAAAAATGGACCTTAGTCTTACTTTTGGACTTTTATTTGAAATGCAATGCATAACATGTAAAACACATTAACAGAAATTGACTTTTTCAATGTTTGTCTCTGCCTTTTTCCTTCTTGTCTGTATTATATAATACAAATACATAAATAAATACAAGATGTTTTGCATGAAGGTTTGACGAAGTCGGCTTTCATCTTAGGCTTTCTTTCCAGGGTGCGGCGGGGAGAGGTAAGTCTGCTGAGAGCTTGGTCTCGATTGTTCGGGAGCCGTCGACGAGGGGATCGGAATGGGAGAGGCACCACCCAGCTGTTGGTGTCGTCCATCACCATCTCTCTGTCCATGAACTCCAGGAACAGACGATCTTCGATGGAAAGCCCCACTTTGTCGTCATCAGGGACTGGGGTGTCATGTTTGATGCTGTAAGGAGGAACCTTTCCTTGACCTGGAGACGGTTGGGGCACGGAGTGAGGAGAGACGGCCTTCCGTTTTCGAGCACGCTGGTGCGATAGGAAGTCACAGCTGCTGGCTTGTGGGCTGAACCCAGGCACACGTCCCGTATAACCACCCAACCCAGGTCTAGACGTTGGGCATAGGGGGCGCTGGGAGGACCATTGCGTTGCTCCCTGACTTTGTGGACCTGAAGGATGTGGCGTCCCAGAAGTATCAGGATCTGGGCTTCAGGGTCCAGGCGAGGGATTCTGCGAGCGATGGACTTCAGGTGGCTGTGGTGCTGTGCAGCTTCTGGGGTCGGGATTTCTGACCGATCGTCAGGCATATGGTTGCACTCAATGAGTGTTGGAAGCAGCACACTTGTTTTTTTCCATCCAACGACTCCGCCAAGAACCCTGTGGCTCTTCTTCCAGATGTCTCGGTGACACCTGCACATGTACGCAGGGTGTACAGTGAGTCTGAACCTCTGATTTGGATGAGGTGGAAGAAATCAGACCTCGCCAGAGATCTGTTGCTCTGGTCGTCCAGGACGATGTAGACGTTACTAGCTCTGTCTGGGTGTGCTTTGGCGTATACCTTCACCAGGCAGATTTTGGCACAGGATCTGAGGCTTTGGCCTCTGCCACAAACTTCTGTGCATTTAGAGATGACTGCTGGTGGAGGCGCCTCCTCTTCACTCTCCCCGCCATGCTCTGAGGTGGGGTCCTTGTCTTTTTTGTCCCGTGGAGGAGGTCCAGGGTGGAGCGCCGCTATGTGGTCATCGCTCTCACATTCGCTGCACTTCAAAGTTGCCTTACAGTTCTTCGCCAGGTGAGTTGTGGAGGAGCAACACCTGTAGCAGGCACCAATCTCTTTCAGAAAGGCTTTGCGCTCCTCAAGAGACTTGCTTCGAAAACCCCGACATTTCTTTAGAGGATGGCGCTTCTGATGGATGGGACATTGTTTACCTTTGTCGCCAGGCTTGCTGCTCGAACTGCGTGACTGAGAAGCTGAGCGGTTTGTTGAGACCTCTGTCTTGTGGGTGGAGACATGCCTTTTGGCGTGTCTTGATTCCTTTTCTGATCGCTCATGTTTTGAGGACCCTGTGGAGGACTTGTTGGACGTTTTCGAGGGAGCTGAAGGGAGAGTAAAGCTGGGGTCGTTTCTTCTGTGTGCCTCGCTGCAGATGAAGTCTGCGAAGAAGGTGAATGGGGGGGGGCGAGAGACATGGTGCTGCTCTTTGTACTGGGAACCCTTAGTTATCCATCTCTCTTGTAGACTGTGTGGCAGCTTCTCAACGATCGGGTTGACACGCCTGGCGGTGTCCAGGTACGAGATCCCCGGCAGGTAGCCCTCACACTTAGCAGAGTCTAACTCCATCAGCAGGTCTCCCAGTTCCCTCAACTTTACGGGGTCTTTCTCAGCGATTTTTGGAAAGTTCTCTATCCTCTCGAAGAGCGCTCTCTCGATCACTTCAGGGGAGCACTCTTCTAGGCGTTCCCAGACATGTTGTAGGCCCACTACAGGGTCGGTGACGTGCACATAGCGAATCCTTGTAACGTGCTCTGAGAACTCTTTTCCTAACGACTTTGTCAAGAGGTCGAGCTCCTCGCTGGCAGTTAAGTTCAGTCCTTCAATGGCGTTGAAGAAAGAGGAGTTCCATGCCCAATAATTTTCTGGGCGCTCGTTGAACTGGATGAGACCGGAATTCACAAGCTCTCGGCGCACCAAGTAGCTCGCAATGTCATTCGTACCAGTCGTGTCATCACGATGTGGCTGCGGTGAGGCTCTGAGAGGAGAGTGGTGCAGCTGAGCAGGAGGAGGCTGAGAAGGGGAGAGCTGAGCAGGATGTTGGTGATGTATGTGGAGTACAAAATGTTCTCCATATGCACTCCGTATGTACTCTGTGGTTTTCCACTTGTCTGTGTGTATGAAACTTCTCATTCACTGCAGACACACATGACCATTGTTCTCATGCGTACCTTCCATGGGGCCACATAGCAACTGTTATTATGCTTGCCTCCCCGTTGCCGCATCCCAGGAACGGCCAGGTTGAGCAAAAGACAAGTGCAACAGGCGTACAGACACTCATGAGGCACAGAACGTGATTAACGTAGATTTTTCCTTCATTCCTTTTTAAGATTACACCTTAGTTGACGCAGGAAACATAGTGTATGACGCGACGGACTGTTCTATAAAAAACCACTATCTCCAGCTCAGAGGCAGAGCATATCCTCACAGACGAACCTCTGTGTGGCCTTATGTCTCTCCATCTGCAGATGCATTAAAGATTCTCTGTTTTCTTTAATATTTGTCCGATGATTATTCTCCCCAGAGGTTCCTGGGGCAAGAGCCCATTAAAAGGATAAAGGAAAATCCACAACAATTTGGTGTCAGAAGCGGGATCTCACGTCGCCCCGCCAGACGGACAACCGGCTGACCGATCATCTCGGGACAAGGACATAGTCACCGATCTCCCAATAACCTCACCAGGTTTGAGAAGAAGAAAGGGAGAGGCGGGTGGTCCGTTTGGTCGGTGTCGCTGAGATCCCTCAGCAAAACCCTGGGAGATTCATCGCACGGGTAAGCAGAATTCTTTAAAGGATAAAATGATCATTTAAAACGCATACTATTGAAACCAGATGAGGTCGTGCACTGACAATTAAGCGGCTGTTCACCCTCGGTCTCGCACTAATAGAAGTGGTCATTTGGTAGGATTAAGTGAATTTTGAGGGGGAAAAAAGAAAATAAAAGGGAAACAAGTGTTATGGCTCGCCCACCCCGCACCGTGGCCCGCCCACCCCATGCCGGCAGCCAATCGGCTCGTCAGGGCCGGGCTTAGTCATCAGGGCTGGGCTTAAGTTTGGTGGCCTCCCACGTGCCCGTTGTCAGTTCGTGTTGTTACCTCCCCGCAGTAGCGGCGACTCTCCTCTCACGGTCCTTTTCTCTACGAACTCATCCCAGCCCTTGGTTCATGTTTTTCCCTTGCAAGGTTTCCCCGTGGAAGTATCCTGCCTTGTTCCCGTTTGGATTACCCGCGAGTTTTTTCCCCCCTTGGACTTTCCGTTTTTTCCTTGTCGCTCATTGCCTTCCTATGTTTGAATAAAGTACGCCAGTTTTCGGCTAACCCCATCTCTGTCTGGTGTCGTGCGCTTGGGGTCTCCCATAAACTCTAACACACATGCTATTTTCATGAATTCCAGGTTCGTATCAGGCGCACCTGTTACCTATAGCATGCTATTCCCTGTAATTAAAACAAATATGTATCCCCCATAGACAAAGAAATGACCTGGATGATGCGATACCATGGCAATATTACCTGCAACTCACGGTTGTAGGTAATATTAATGTAACTAGTTATCGAAAAGAATACCGATGTTGGTTTTACTGAGCGGTTAATTGCTAAATGGTATAGCCTATACAGAATTTGGCGGACAAATGCTAACTAAGTCATGACAAAATAGCAGCCGAGAGAAGAAGAAGAAAAGTTGATGCTAGAATTGATCGGCCAGATGGAGGGGGGAGGGACCTCCGCTGCGCGCTCTGCTGTGATTCGTTGTTTTGTCATCAAATGCTCACAGCGAATCAACCAGTCACAGCAGCGTGTAGTTTCTGGCAGCTTTTTCAACATGGAGGAGGACTTCAGCTTATCTGTTTGCAATCGCGCGAAATTCCGCGAATCAAATCTTTAAATATTCGGTCTGAACGTCAAGAAATGCGGTTACAACATCAGCGTGTCACAAAACATACATTTGTTTAACCATTTCGATAAAACTGCACTCGCGCGAATCAAATATTTAAATATTCAGCTGTTGGGTGTTAGGGCTTACCAACCATATGTATATATTTTGTTGTAGATCTTGGTCTTAAATTCCGATCCAAGTGGCATTAAAAAGGTCTTATAAAGTCTTGAAATTAACTTAGTGAAACCTGCAGATACCCTGTTCTTAGGCATGGCTTCCTACTGTGTCGCTTGTTCGTTCCGGCATTTGCAACCTTTGACAAACCCCTTCGGGCCCTCATTGACTCTCATGCACCCGCCTCACAGGTCCTCTTGTGGACCCCAGAGGCAACTAAAGCCTTTGAGGGACTGAAAGTCCAGCTCCAAATCGCACCAACTCTTGGCTATCCGGAGCCCGCTCAAGCATTCACTCAAACTGTGGATGAGCGCAACGGCTGCATGATCTCCGTCCTCTTGCAGTCAGTCTCATGGGGGACTGCAAGCTGCGCCCTGTGGCTTACTTCTCCGCCAAACTTGACCCGGTAGCGGCTGGCTTGCCTCGCTGCCTTCGAGCCGTCGCTGCTGCTGAAAAGGCTGTGATGGCCTCGCGAGACATCGTGGGGTACTCCGACGTTACTCTCCTGGTTCCCCATGCGGTCCCGCTCCTCCTACTTGAACAGAAAAGGTCACAGCTGTCCGCAGCCCGGTGGCTACGTTACAACACTGTGCTCCTTGACATGCCCACCATCACTGTCAAACGTTGCACTGTCCTTAACCCCGCCACCCTTCTTCCCTCACCAGACGATGGTGAACCACACGACTGCGTTGCAGCTGTCTCTGCTGTTTGTTCACCTCAGCCTGATCTCAGCTCCACTCCTCTTGCCAACCCTGACGTTGTCCTTTTTGTGGATGGGTCGGCTTCCCGCTGTCTTACCACCGGCCAATGTCAGGTTGGTTGGGTCGTTTGCTCTGCCTCCGCTTGCCTTAATTGCAGCTCGTTGCCCTCTCACCTCTCTGCACAGGCTGCTGAACTCACGGCCCTCTCTGCGGCCTGCGAGCTGGCAGCTGGCTGGTCTGTAACCATCTACACGGATTCACGCTACGCTTTCGGCGTGGACTTTGGTGCTCTCTGGCAACAGAGACAGTTTCTTACGTCTTCTGGTACTTATGTACATGCGCGTGCGACAAAGACACTCCAGAGCAGGGCTTAGTCCTTTTGAGATTGTCATGGGACGGCCTCCGACCATGGGAACGGGCCCTGCGCCGGGAGCTCTTCCCCAAACCGCTCTTTACGAGCATGCTATGCTACAGCACTGCTGTAATCTCTCCTCTGCTCTCTCCCAAGTCTCCCAAACAGGTGGCAGCTGCTCTCCCCACCCCAGCTGAGAAGGTTCTCCATTCCTACCTCCCCGGCGACTGGGTCGTCATCCGGTGTTTCCGGAGAAAGACCTGGCGATCCAACAGATGGGCGGGTCCATTTTCCCGGGACAACGGCATGGTTAGGGAACGTCTGTCCCGGGGGAAAGCACACACCCACCGGAGGTGGTGTCATATTTCCCAGTGACGTATTTAGAGGCGGAGCTGTGGTTCACTCTCTCTTTTTACGACGGACTCCGACAAAGAGGGACGTCGCCCCCTGCTCGGTGAGTTGGACTAGTGTAAAGCTATTTGTAACCCCTTTTTCACTGGCGGGCAACGCCAAGCACATTTAAACAAGACAAAAGCCTAATGCTACCAGTTACTAAAGTGTTACAATACAAATCAATAGCGCAACAGCATCCTGAGTTCTCAGCGGTGGAATGGTGAGCTGGCTGAACCTCCTGTGTACTAGTAGGCTAGTGTCACTAATGACAATATTAGTGATAATTGATAATAGAAATAATTAACCAAGATAATAATCAATTTAGTAGCGCGGTGCCTCCACTGTGAAAGTACTACACTTAGCTAAGGCTGGTGAATGGTTTATCTTCCCAGAATGAAACAAACATGTGGTTAATGCAGATCTTATAACTCTGCTGTGTACTGAATTACTGTACAAGCTTATTACCAGCACTCTATAAGTAACCTAGGCTTTGCATATGCGGAAAATGAGCTGCCAATACACCCGAAATATAATTAATAATAATAGGATTTATTTGATAATAATGAGAGAGAGAGAGAGAGAGAGAGAGAGAGTACCACACGAGTGTAGTATTGCTGATTAAATAAACATTAATTGAAATTACACAGGGTGGGACAAGCGGTCACAATAAACAGGAAGAAAGTATCAAAAGAACACACAAATACCCAGCACTTTCCGTTGGGGCCCGTTGGTGCACATTAAAGCAGCTCTCTGAGCGGAGGGCAAGGCAGCCACCGCCACGATGCCCAGGCGACGAGATAAAAGTGTGCGTGTGTGTGTGAGTATAAATGAAATTTTCGGGTTACTCGACCGGGAGGCTGTGTGCAGTCCAGAGGATGGAAGGCGTAGTGCTAGCCTAGCAGCTGGCATGTGTCGGCTCCCCGGTAGCAAATGGCCAAAGGTTGCAATGTTCAAACAACCCTGGCGAAGATAGAGCAGATGAAGCGAGTCCTCTTTGGATAGCAGACAGGTCCCAGGAATGGAGCAGAGCGGCTCCCCTAGTTAGATCACCGTCCAGCGCAGCCCGATGACTTCTGACTAGCCTCCACAACTCTAGTCGGCTAGCTAACACACTAGCACTGGATGCTAAATGCACTTAGCTAGCTAGCGGCGACACTGGCTATGGGGCATAAACAAAATAATCGGCATACTAAAACAAAGCCCACCAGCAAGCATACGACCGCGGGCCAATCGCAACACTCCTGACCTCAAATGCGGGCCTAGTACACGGGCTGTGTATAAAGTCTCCGCGAAACGGGTACTTAGACGGAGCAGCAGAAAAATGGCCCTCTCTCTTCGTCGTACTCACTCGGGCTGCCTAACTCCTCCCTCTCCGTGAGGAGATGGACCGTTGCGAAGCTCGTGATTTCGCGGGCATAACAACTCCACACCACATCATTGGCTAATAACAAAATTCAAATAAAAATACAAAGAGCAAATACATTCCATTGGTTCACATGTTTCGAAACCCACAAGAACATAGGAAATGTGCAAGACACAAAGCATGCTGGTAAGTGCAGTAGCACAAAGTATGTACAACAGATTTTAGAGGTCCTTCCATATTGTTATGGCAAATTGGCAGCTTCCAATCAAGTGATTTGATTTTCACGAGCCTTAGAAGGCCACCGACATGCCGCTCGTGGAAAAGTCTAAACCCTCGCCTGAAGAGGGTTGAAGAAAAGCGAAACGTCGCGCGACTTTGGGCTTTGTTGTAGTGAAACAGGGGACCAAATTGGGGTCCCGATGATGCGACTGAGCCAAACTGAGGGACCATTGTTAGCTGCCATTGAATTTTTGGATTGCGTGGGACGGTGGGGTAGTTGGT